>NC_092050.1:107864821-108164821 GCF_003086295.3 Arachis hypogaea
CGAAGACCACACTTGGGGAATGGTTCTGTTATGGCTTGTGAAGGGTGGGGATTAAGTTGAACAACCTAGTAACTTTATGATATGAATGGCTTGCATGTTTTCTAGAGGATTGACAAGGATTCTCTTACTATTGGTTGCATGGGGTCCGTCCCTCAAGGTGACTAGCATGCAGAATTTTTTTGTTTTCCAAAGTTGGCGCACCTCTCTAGGCACATGTGAACCCTCTCTTGACTTGTCATAGCTGTTCCCTTACCTTGTCCTTACTTCAGCCTTCTTTTCCTAATTAAACATAAATGATATGCTTTAGGATACAATTGAAGCATGGTGGTGAAAGGAGTGATTGCATTATTTTTTTTTTTGTGAAAGATCAATTGTGTGGTGAACACCAAACTTGTCTCTTGTTAAAGAGTTGATGTCAAAAACAAGCATTTGTCACAATTGATACTTTTATCATGAATTCTAATTCATAAATTCCTAAAATAAAATAATGCATGATTCATCTCTGCATGATTTTGATTGTCTCTTTTCTTTACTGAACAAAAGTTGATCTTTCTACAATTGATACATATGCAGACACCAAACTTAATGTTTAGCCATATACTTTATCGAAATGACTAAGCATATGATCTGAAGATGCTTGAAAATTAGCTTTTGTGTGCTATCAAGCACACCAAACTTAGAAGTCTGGCATATGTTCCAAAACACTGTACGTATCTGTCAAGTATATTCAAAATCATGCTAAGGTGATCATAATTTATTGAATTTAAAAGCAAGCAAGAATCTTGAATCATGGGTTGCCTCCCATGAAGCGCTCTTTTATTGTCATTAGCTTGACATTGAACCCTTCTTTTATGGTGGTTGATGATTGTAGTGCCTCAACTTGTCCCCTCTGACTGTGAGCTTCTTCTTTGTCCCTTGGTGCTCAATTTCCACATGCTCAAGAGAGAGTACTTGGTTAACAGTGTAGTGATCCTCTGTTCCCAGCTGTTGATATATTAATTGCACTCTGTCACCTTTGGAGAGCCCTTCTGTTGGAATTTTTTTGTTCTTCCAACCCTTTTTTATTCTGTTTTTGTTCTTTCTCCCTCCTTCTGTTGACCCTTCTCCTTTGACAACAGGCTTCCTCTTGAGGTTTCTTTTCTTAGTTGCCAATACTACAATGTCCTCTTGAACCTCTTCATTATTTTGCACAGTCTCTTTCTTTTTTTGACTTGTTGTATCATCTATCTCTTGCTTGGGAGGGCAGTTGTTGTTTGTCTTGTTGATTCCCTCTTTCCATTGCAGGTTTTCTTTGTCATTTTCTATACCATCCTTCTTTTTATGATTGAACTGTGTTTCTGGCAGTACACTCAGAGTAACACTCTCATCATGCATCCTGAGGGTTAATTCTCCTTGATCTACATCTATGATGGCTCTTGCAGTGGCCAAAAATGACTTCCCAAGATGATTGAATTGTTTTCTTCTTCTTCAGTGTTCAAGATTACAAAGTCCGTAGGAAAAATGAACTTGTCAACCCTTACTAAAAGGTTTTCAATCACTCCCTTGGGATATACTACTGACTGGTCCACCAATTCTAAGGACATTTGTATTGGTTTCACCTTCCCTATACCAAGCTTTTTCACTAAGAATGATGGAATTAGGTTTATGCTTGCTCCTAAGTCACACATCCCTTTGTTGATAAATATGCTTCCAATGGTACAAGGTAGGAAGAAACTTCCAGGGTCTTCCACTTTGGGGGGAAGTCCTTTCCTGATGAGTGCACTGCATTCTTCAGTGAGAAGCACAGTTTCCTTCTTTTGCCAACTCCTCTTCTTGTTGATAAGTTCTTTCAAGAACTTTGCATACAGGGGCATTTGCTCAAGTGCTTCAGCTAAGGGAATATTGATCTCCAACTTCTTGAAGACTTTAAGAAATTTTGGGTAGTGCTGGTCCTTAGTCTCCTTGTTGAACCTTTGAGGGTATGGCAACGGAGGTGTAAAGCTCTTCTCCACTTGCTGCTGTCCTGGAGCCAGCTCTCCCATGTTCTTCCCTTTTCTCAAATTTTGTGGCTGCTTATCCTTTTCTTGAGCCTGATTTTGAGTTTGCTTGCTTGCTGTTACATCCTCATCATTGGCTTTCTCTTCTTCAGCTTGTTTCTTATCACTTTCCTTGGGCTTCTTGGTTGCTTCTTCATTTTTCATCAGGATCTTTCCACTCCTCAGTTGTATTGCCTTGCACTCCTCTTTTGGATTAGGGATGGTGTCACTAGGTAGTGAGCTTGATGGCCTTTCAATGGTGATTTGCTTGGAGAGTTGTCCAATTTGCCTTTCCATATTTTTCATGGAGGCTTCCTGGTTCCTCAATGTCATCTCTTGATGTTTCATCATCTTTTCCATCAAGAGCTCCAAGTTGTTAATCCTCTGAGAGTCTTGTGAGATTGGTTGATTGTGAGGTGTTGAGGGTTGAGGATAAGTGTTTTGATTTGAGGCTTGGTTATTGGATGGATGATGGTTAGAATTGGGGTAGGTATTTTGTGGTTTTCTGTATGTGGTTTGGCTATTATTCTGCTGGTTATTTTGGTTTGTGTTTTTCCAGTTTTTCTGGTTTGAGTTTCTCTGCCATGGCTGCTGAGTTTGATTGTGGTTGTCTCCCCATCTAAGGTTTGGGTGGTTCTTCCATGAAGGGTTGTAAGTATCACCATAGACTTCATTTGTCCCAGAATTTTGGTTGTGCATGTACTGGACTTGTTCTTGCTGCTGCTCCTCTTGAGTTTCTTCATTTTGTCCCCATGTGGTTGATGGTTGGCTAGTGTTAACTGCTGCAACTTGGAGGCTATCAATCCTCTTGGCCATTTGCTCAAATTGTTATTAAATTTGCTGCTGCATCATCTTATTTTGAGCCAGGATTGAATTCACTCCTTCCAACTCCATTACTCCTCTCCTTTGTGATGGTTGGCGTTGCCTTTGATGAGCAAAGAAATACTGGTTGTTAGCCACCATATCAATGAGATTTTGAGCTTCCTCTGCAATTTTCATGAGTTACAAAGAACCTCCAGCTGAATGATCTAAGGCCTCTTGAGACTTCAGTGTCAAGCCTTCATAAAAATTCTATAATCTATCCCACTCAGTGAACATTCCAGGAGGACATTTCCTGAATAAAGCCTTGTATCGTTCCCATGCTTCATACAAAGGCTCAGCATCTTGTTGTGTGAATGTTTGTACTTCAGTCTTCAATCTAATAACTCTCTGAGGTGGGTAGAACTTGGCAAGGAACTTGGTTACCAAATCATCCCAGTTGTCTATGCTGTCCCTTGGGAAGGATTCCAACCATTGAGTAGCTTTGTCTCTGAGAGAAAATGGAAATAATAGCAGCTTGTAGATCTTTATCTTGTAAGCTAATTTCATTTTTCACACACTTTTCTAATTTTTGTGATTCTGAAGGCAATAAGAAATTGGTGGTTGGTAGAATGTATAGGCAATTTTATATCTTGAACTGGCCTCATAGATCCCATATTTGGACAAAATACATCTAATTTTATCATCCTTTTTCATTGGTTTTATTGATAGAATTCTCGACTCAATATCAGTAATAAAGGTGGATTCAATCAGAGATTAGTTCCAGCTTCAGTCCGAATTCATCAAATCACTAACATAGAAGAGAGCATGTTTTGGTTAGTGCATGAAAGCTGATAGAAGAACAGTAAACGACAGAGGTGGAGGGAGCCAAGGATCTTGGGTGATTTTTACTAACATTCCAGTCCCTATTCTCTATGATAAGCTTTTCTCAATCACTTTTTGCCCTTCCAGAATGCTACATCATTGATGTATGGAAAATGATCCAACACAAAACTCACCGGCAAGTGTACCGGGTCGCATCAAGTAATAATAACTCACATGAGTGAGGTCCATCCCACAGGGATTGAAGGATTGAACAATTTTAGTTTAGTGGTTGATTTAGTCAAGCGAATCAAGTATTGGTTGAGTGATTTGTGCTTTGCAGAAACTAAATTGCTTGAAATGTAAAGGGAGAGGGGTAAAGTGCAGTAAATTAAAGAGCAGGAAAGTAAAGAGGCAGAATCTTAAAGTTCAAGTAATGTAAATTGCAGAAACTTAGATTGCAAGAAATGTAAATGGCTGAAGCTTAAAGTGGAAGAAATGTAAATTGCTTGAATCATAAAAGGAATTGGGAATTGGGATTGCAGAATTTAAACAAACAGAATTAAATTTCATCAAACAGTAAAGCAAAAGATTAATTGAATTGGAATGGATCTCAAACAGAAGAGTAAAAATGCTTTGAGAATTGTAAAGACAGAAAGGCAGTGCTTAATTTGCAGCAATGTAAAAGAGGTTGAAGATCTCAGGAGTGGAAGAGACTAGATAACAAGTCTAGATCTCAAATCCTTCCTTGATCTAACAAGAACAATTGCAAAAGAAACAAAGAAAAGTAAATTGCAGAGAGAGTAAAAGATGAAGCAGTAAATGGAAATTAGAATTCAATTATGCAGAAAATTAAACAAGATCTCAAGGTGAGATTGAAACAGAAGTTCTTCAATTCTCTACCAAAGATCCAAAGCAAGAAAATTAAAGAGTGCTCAAGCAAGAACCAAGAAGAAGAGAGATCAATTCTCCTTCCAAGTTCTCAGAAATACAAATTCAAAGTAAAAAGCTCAAAATTTAAATGAAAGCTAAAAAGGAAAAATTCAAAGTAAAGTCTAGAGATCCTAATTACATCAAACTAACTCCTATTTATACACTTTCTATTCTTAGATTTTGGAATTTGGATGGGCTTTTGATTTGGTGAAGAAATGAATTAAGTTGGATTTTTAATTCAATTTTCAGCCCATGGAGAATTTGCTTCTAGGGGGATGCTCAGCTCACAAAGTGAGCTGAGCTTTGAGACTTGGTGTGGGGAGGCCTTGCGTGCTGCTGCTTGGGGGAGGCATCAGGGGTAAGCTCAGCTCACAAAGTGTCACGTTGTGCCCCACTCCCTGGCCGTGTCACGTTGTGCCTTATGCACCAAGAAGTAGCGCTCAGCTCTCCAAGTGAGCTGAGCCTTGGGGCATCCAAGGAGAGCTCCTTGGTTCGAAATCTACGGGAAGCATGCGCTGCCCATTTCTTTGGTTGCCTTGCTTCCTTACTTCCTCAAGGTGTGGGGTTCGAGTCTTGGAGCATGCACTTGCACTTTATTTTCTTTGAATTTTTCCTTGTGAGCTATCGATAATACTCACTTTGTGAGCTGAGCTTGGTTTCTCCTTTCCTTGTTTCTTGGCCTCATATTGTGCTCAGCTCACAAAGTGAGCAGAGCTTTGTGCCTTGGTCTCCTGGGAGTAAGTGTAGCGCTCACTTGGTGAGCTTGGTGCTCTTGGAGAGAGCTTCATGGTTTGTTGCACCACACTTCCTCCTTTCTTGGCCACACTTTTTCTTCCTTGAGCCACACTTCTTAGGCCACGCTTTCTTCCTTTTTTATTTTCTTCACCTATAATTAATCAAAACAACCAATCAAAGTATCACCAAATTCACAAGGTTTATAAATTATTAAAACTCAATTAAATTTAGCTTAAACCTCATGATTTAGCATCAATTATATGGTAGTTGTTTGATTTAGAGAAGTCATGCATTTTCATTCTAAATTAATTACTTAGAATGCAAGAAAGTGCATAAAACTTAATAAAATTAAAGAAAAAGGCTAGTGAAACTAGGCTAAGATGACTTGTCATCAATCATCCCCAAGAAGGTACTTTACCTATCTCAGTTCATACTATATCACTGTATCTGAAGTATTTGCCTCTGAGAATTCTGGATAGAGTTAAATTAGGATACTTAGCAATTTACCAGCACCATTTTTCAAGTAGAACTAGGTTCTGCGCTCTCAAATCTTTGATTCCTTTCCCACCCGACCTCTTTTTTGGGTCTTGTCATGGTATCTCATTAAATTCAAATCATTTTTCTTTCCGTGCCTCTTTGACCCCACCAAAATTTGGGTAACATTCTTTAAATCTCATCTAGTAGGATATTCAAGAGTCTAAACTAAGACAAAGTGTAAATTGGGATTTTTTCTCCAACTGGTCTTAAGAGAGTATTCCTCCCTCCAAATGACTGTATATTTCTTTTCTGCCTTGTAATTTCTTTTGAATCTTATCTATAATTAAACCAAATATGGCCTTCTTGGATTTCTAGACAATGGAAGGGAGCCCCGGATATTTATCTTAGGCTCCTATATGTTCAATGTTAAGATTCTGAGCAATGCTAAATCTAGTTTCCTAAGGGGTGTTATGCCTAAAGAAAATCACAGACTTTTCTAAATTTATCTTTTGACCGCTAAAACTCTCATAGTCGTCTAAGAGCTCTAGTATCTGATGTGTTGTTTTGGTTGAATATTTACAAAAATAGATTGAATCATCCGCAAAAAGCAAAGGATTAACAGTTGGACATCTTCGATTAACCTGAACAACTTTAATTTTCTAATTTTGCTCTACCTTGTGTAGCAAGAAGGATAGTCCTTCTTCATAAAAAAAAAAAGAAAAAACATAGAGATAAAGGGTCAGTGTGACGAATACCCCTATTTGGTTTGAAAAAACCAAAAAGTTTCCCTTCTACAACAGAGTAAAAAACAGTCATTACCAAACCTCTTTGTTTAGTTTATCCATTTTAATTCAAAGCCTTGTTTGTCTATAATGAACTAAAAAAATTGCCATTTGATCTATCATATACTTTTGATGCATTCGCATCTTTAGTTGTTTTTCATTTAGAATTTCATTCAAAAAGCTAACGATTCTCATTAAATAAGTAATAATTTCATGATTTAGTGAGCATTACTTTGTGTTATTTTGAATTTTTTTGTTACGGGAGAATTTGGAGGAAAATTAGCAAAGATCAAGGAGGAAGAAAAGGCTAGGAACCAGCACACTGAGAGGCAGAAGAAGAAAGAATCAAACAAAAAGCTCTCTAGCTAAAAAGAGAGCTCTCTAGACCAACAATGCACCAAACCACTCCCTCTAGTGGCCAAGAAGCATGCCATGCATTATACGCATGGAATGGTGCATATAACATATGGCCTTGGGACATTTCTAGGGCTTGCATAAAACTATGCTAAAATGTCGAGAGTCATGCGTATAACTAATGAATACATATTTGACGATAAATTTTGGATTGGTTTGAGTAGATTTCATCTTATAAACCCACATTTATTCATTCAAATAGCATACTTTTGTGTTCTCTCCCAAAATTGAGCTTAATTGTGAAAACATGCTATTTTGTACTTAATTTAATCAATTTTATCCCACTTTCATTCCATTCGATGCTGTGATATTTTTTATGAGTAATTTCAGGTAAAATAGGTTGGAATGGCTTGATGAGAGTGGAGGAAAAACATGCAATAGGGAGAAAATATGAAGAAATCAAAGGACAAGCACACAGCCATTGTGTTTACGCACAACATTCTGTGCTTACGCACAAGAAGAAAATTCAGCACATGTGCATACGCACACATCTGTGCGTACGCACGAATCAGCGCACGTGACTCACTTAAAGGAAAACGCTGGGGGTGATTTCTGGGCCTCCAGAGCCCAGTTTTGGACTTTCTGAAGCTGATTGAGTGCTATATCAAAGGGGCATCATTCCATGTCAGGGGGGAGAAATTAGGTATAGTTGAGTATCATGTAGGTAATTTTCTAGAGAGAGAAGCTCCTCCTTCTGTCTAGAAACTAGGGTTTTTAGCTTAATTTCTATGTAGTTTCTCTTTTTAATTCTTGTTTTCACCTAGTTTCTTCTACCTTTCTTTGTTCTATTGTCTAAATTTCCTTAGTTTATCTTGTTAATTTCTCATTTTGGTTACTTTTTATGTTTATGAGTACTCTTGTTAATTTGGTTTCCATTTAATGCAATTTATATTTTCATGTTAATTGTTGCTTCCTTTAATTGTTATTATTATTTTCTTGCTTTTGGAAGGTTTAGAATTTATTTTTATTGCAATTTACCATGCTTTCCTTTTATGCCATCCAAGTGTTTGATAAAATGCTTGGTTGGATTTTTGCCTAGTTTTTCACACTCTTGGTTGAGAAATTGAGTAATTAGGTGAACTTGAGTGGTAGATGTCCATTCCACATTGTGTTAGGATTGTTAGTTGATTTGGTTTTCACTAACTCTAAACCTTCCATTAATAGAGTTGGCTAGGACTTGTGGATTGAGATCAACTATACCATTTTGACTAATTCTCAATGTTAGGATTGACTAATTGGGATTAATTCTACACAATTACCATGTTTGTGGTTCATAACTAGGATAGGAATCCTTAATTCCCCAATTCTCGCCAAGAGCTCTTTTCACCATTTAATTTCCATTTTCATTGCTTTTACTTGCTTTCCATTTAATTACTTGCCATCTTAATTTCTTGCCTCTTATAATCAAAAACCCCCAAATCCCCCATAGCCAATAATTGATCATTTCATTGAAACTCCTAGGAAAGACGACCCGGAATTTAAAACTCCCAATTTATTTTGTATTGATTGTGATAACTTAGAATTTAAAATTTGGTTTGAGTATTACTTGTCGGTTTGGAACTATACTTGCAACGAAGTTATTTCCTCTAACAGAGAAGAAAATTCTAAGCCATCGGTCTTGCTCTTACAATAACGTGGAGAACATCATAGAGGCCAAACATTGCCAATTGAAGCCCATGCGTTATATGCATAGTATCTTGCATATAACACACAAAAAAAGCCCTTCAGTAAGCCTTCAATTCACTCACCAAATCCTCTATTCTTCAAGTACTTAAGTGGGTAACTCAAGGCTTAGCGTAAGCCCATAAAATCAAACATTAATTGCCAATTGTGGAGAAGATTAAGGGAGCTTATCTTGAGGAAAAAACTCTCGGAGAAGAATTCATGAATGAAATTTGATTTGATTTAGTTTCTTTTTGAATTAGTTTGAATTCTGAATTAGTTTTTAGGGTTAGTATAAAAAGGAAACGAGCCACACCCGTGAGCTTCTTCTCCTGACCGTTTTTACAATTGAGAATTTTGGTTTTTCTTTGATCATAAGTAACTAATCTCCTTTGTTAAGGTTAAGAGCTTTATTTATTACCATGAATTAATGTTATTACCTTTCTATTCTTGATTTATGCATTGATATTTTCTTAAGAATATGGTTTTTGTTCTTCATCACAATGGTTTGAGTTTATTGGAAAATAGCTTAAATCTGAATTGAATTCTATTTGCATCTTGGAAAGATTATTTGATAGAATTAAGCTTGAAAACCTCTTCTCTCAATTCTGAAAGTTTTGAACTTGGCTTGATAAGTGACATTAAATCAATTAGGTTTAAATATTAAGAATTGTGTGGCATATGAACCAGTACGTATGCTTTATCTCTTATCATAATTGATTGATCAAGAAATTGACAATTTGTTAAGTTAAGAGAAATCGGATTACCAAGGGATTAGGGATTGGTTAATTAGGTTCGTCATACGATACATCTTTGCATGATCAAGGTAGATAGTGAAAAGCATTTTTCTTGAAGTTTTAAATAGCTCCGAAATCTTAGCATTCCATTCATACTATTTTCTCAATATTTTATAAGTCGCCTTCATTTAATCTTCTGTTTTTGCTATTTGATATTGCTAAAACCCGAATTAGCAATTGTCTAGTTAGAATAATCGATTAACTCTTGTGTGCTCAGTTCGTTAATCCTTGTGTGAACGATAACCCACTCAACATTGTATTACTTGATATGATTCAGTACACTTACCGAATTATGGTTTTATAAAAATCTGCATCAGCTTTAGTCATATCTAGTTTAATAGCCATCTCAGAATCCAAACCACTCCTTTTATTTTTCAAGTAATGCATGTATTCATGTGGAATAACAATGTTGTCTGAAATAACCATCTCCTTTAAAAAGACACTCTGATTAGGACTTATAATCTTATTTATTATGCTCTGAAATCTAAGCACCATAACCTTGGAGATAATTTTGTATATAACAGAGGATAAGCTAATAAGTCTCAGCTAAGTCATAGTACTGGCATTAGGGACTTTAGAGTTCATACAAATATGAGTGTGGTTAAAACTTCCCAGTTTGCAGCCATTATAAAAGAAAATCATGACAGCTTTATACACATCAGCCCCTATAGTATCCCAAAAGAAATGAAAGAATTTCACATTGAACCCATCATCACCTGGTGCACTTTGAGGATAAACACTGAAGGTACACTATAAGAAACACGCAGAATACCATCGAATTTATTGCCGGATTTAGCGATGGCTATTACAATCGGATTTAGCGGTGACTTTTGAGTTGGAAACAAGCTAGATTTAGTTCCCCGAATTAGCTACCATCGGGTTTTATATTCCGCAACTAAATCCAACGGTAATAACTAGCGCAAAATCTTATTTCATTGGCGCCAACTTTACCCACGGATCTTCCGCCGGATTTGACCGACGGTATATCATTTTAGTAAAACACTACATTTACCCAGTTTACTATCTGAAGTTTTTGCCAGTAAATACAACGGTAAAATTGGGATACAATTCAAATGTGAACCCCCTCCACCTCACTTCTACAAACTCACTCTCTTTCTTCTCTTTCTCCTTTTTCTCTCTCCTCTCGTCTTCTCTCTTCTACTCTGAAGCTTCCATCGTTGCCACCACCAGCTAAAGCCATTGCTGTTGCCGCCGCTAGATGTTGCGCTGGAGTGTCGATCACTGCTGGAGCCATCGGAAACGTCGCTGCTGTTCATGTTTGTTGTCACTGCCATCGGTGTTGGTGACGTTGTCGCCGTCACTGCCGCCTCCAATCACCACCACTTCTTGACCATCCTGCAGCCACCATAAGAGATAATTTTAGCATATTTTTTATTTTTTTAAGATTTTTATGTGAGTTTAGGATTTTATTAAGTAGTTTATGAAATTATTCATTAAATTAGTGTAATAAAGTTTGTGATTAGGATTTGGTATAGTTTTTTATTTTTTTCTAATTTTTTTTGAGTTTATGATTTTGTTAGGTATTTTATCATATTATTGACTAAATTAATGTAATGGAGTTTGGGATTATGGTTTGGTTTAGTTTTTTTAGATTTTCCATTTTTTTGTGAGTTTAGGATTTTGTTAGATATTTTATTATCAGATTATTGGCTAAATTAGTGTAATGAAATTTGTGATTAGGATTTCTTATGTTAATTTAATATAAATGAAAATTAAATTAAGGTAGGTTAAGCTGGGTGAGATTAAGAATGCTCGAGCTGTTGGAAGAATTTGTTTGGTTTGTTGAATTAGTTTCACCTTGTAAATTTAATAAGTTTTATTTTTTATTAGGACATTGCTATTTCTTCGAGATCAATTGGAGTTTGCTTTTTCCATATTCTGTGCATCCGTATTCCAAGTAGATTTTTCATCTCTAAATATAATCAATTGTTTAAGTTTTATACCAGACTTACTTTTCCTAGGATAGCATTTATGGACGAAAGTGGGAGAAGGTCGCATAAAGGTGCCTTCTCAAAACCCTTGTTTGCTGGAAAATTATGGAGTTATAAGGGGTTGCGCACTAGAATGGTTAGAATTTGATGTGTTATTGAATTCTTGTTTCTTTTAATTTATGCCTACAGCTGTTTCTCTGTGAATACTGTTAAATTTATTTGGTGAATGTCTCTAAATTAAGGGAAAGTTCTGCCAAAATTTCATTTTTATAGTTAAAAACATGTTTTGTTTGTGAGAAAACGATAATCGAATTTGGTTGGAGATTCTAATAGTAGGAGACATCCTGCCAACTTCTCTAAAAATTTTAATAAGTTGTGTTGTTTGATGACTTTTATGCTGTTTTATTGCAAGATGATTTCATCATTGTTTGTAGATGTATGATAGGGATAACAATGGCTTGGGGGGTTTAAATCTGAATTCTTTGAGGGGGTTGACACGTTTGTTACGTATTTCTTCAACATGGAACCATTTAAGTCTCATGGGATATCTAGGTGTTCGTGCTATAAGTGTTGGCTGACTAAGTGGTTAGGAACTTCGGTTATAACACTTCACCTCTACCATAATGGAAGGATGGGTATTAGATGTCGACGGAACATAAAGAAGTGGATGAACAGGAAGAACAAGTCTGTCTCGATTTTCAATATGGTTGGGGCTCGATCAACGACAGTCCGAGTGGTTACAGAACTAAATATGGAAGAAATAAATTGGGAGGGTAACCAAGAGAGATACAACGATATGGTGTTTCATGCAATAGGTGTTACTAATACAAAAGATGCTGAATAGAAGCCTAACCCAGAGGTAAAGAGATTTTATCATCTATTAGAATCTCCCATAAAACCCTTGTACGAGGGGTCTGTTCATTCGAAATAGTCTGCATGTATTAGAATGATGAGTATTAATTCTGAGTCAAATCACACCCAAGAGTATTTTAATAAGTGGACCGCCCTTTGCAATGACTTAGTACCTGTCGGGACTAATGGCATCCCCCGGAGCCACAACGAAGCAAAGAAGTTAGTTTTAAAATTAGGTCTAAATTCGTTGAAAATCGATTGTTGTTTGAATGGTTTTATGCTGTATTACAAGGGGAACATAGATCTAACTGCTTGTAGATTTTGTGATGCACAGAGATTTCAAGTCGAGAGAGAACGAATTGATAAATGGAAGTTAAAGAAAATTCCAAACAAACAGATGCACTACTTGCCCTGAATCCCTAGGCTAAAACGGTTGTATGCATCAATGAGTGCAATGCCTCACATGACCTGGCATAGTAATAACAAGAGAGATGGTTTTATGATGCACCCATCACATGGAGATACTTGGAAGCGCTCTGATAGGGTCCATCCTACATTTGCGAGCGAGCTCAAAAATGTTAGATTAGCTTTGTGCTCTGATGGATTTGCACCAAATTCTAATTTTGGTAACACATACTCTTGTTGGCCTGTAGTGGTGACTCCTTATAACCTACCTCCCGAAATGTGCATGAAGGACCCATACATGTTCCTAACTTGTATCATACCTGGTCCAAACAATCCAAAGGCCAAAATTGATGTCTTTTTGCAAACCTTGGTGGATGAGTTGATGGAGTTATGGGTTAAAGGTGTAGAAACATATGATATTTCAACCAAGATGAATTTCCAATTGCATGCCACATTGATATAGACCATTAACAACTTTCCTGCATATGGGATGTTATCAAGTTCGTCCACCTAGGACAGAATCTCGTGTCCCATTTGTATGGAGGATACAAAGGCATTTTGGCTGACGAATGGGGGGTAAGAATTCGTAGTTCGATTGTCGTTGAAGGTTTCTCGATATTGATCATCCTTTTTGGTGCAACAAAGACTCGTTTAGGAAGAATAGAAGTGAACAAGAAGAGGCACCTACCCATGAGATTGAGTGGTTTGTAAGTTTGGTATCATGTCATTAGAAACCCAAGGATCATCGATAACGGGGCAGGTGTGAGACCTCCAGGATATGGTAAGGAGCATAATTGGACCAAGCAGAGTATGTTTTGGGACTTGTCTTATTGGACAGACAATTTGGTTTGACATTGTCTTGATGTGATGCACATTGAAAAGAATGTTTTTGATAATATCATGCACACGGTAATAGACGGTAAGAGGACAAAGGATAATAATAAGGCAAGGTTAGACTTGATAGACATTTGTAGATGGTCAGATCTGAACTTAACGAAGCTTGATAATAGCCGGTGGGCTAAACCAAAGGCAGTGTTCACTCTAACAAAGGACCAAAAGCAAAATATTTGTAGGTGGATTAGAGGACTGAGGTTTTCCGGTGGTTACGCCTCTAACTTAGGTAGGTGTTCAAACGTTTGGCTGATACTGGTATTTTCATCACCCTTAGGTCAGCTGTTATGGATAATGACATCATTGATCTTAAGGTAGATGATGACACACTACCATTGGATGATGACGATCTTTAAGAAAAAGACGGGGTTAATGGAAACAAAGAAGAAGAAGAAGAAGAAGACGAGTTTGATGATCAGAAAATTACCTCGGAAGAGGAGGATGATGAATCAGAGGAAGAAAATGAACCAGAAGAAGAAGATGATAATATGAATATGATTAATGTAAACATAGTTCTATCTTTTAATTTTTGTTATCAAACATTCGTTTCATATTTGCATTATGTACATTTGATATTTTACATCCTATAATAATCACTATTTTCAGATAAAATACTAATTTATTCCATGTTATTTGAGATTTGACTATCAATTGTTAACTATCAAGGTACATCATATATTGGAAAAAAAATATTCACGCTACCGATGGAAAATCCAACCGTAGCGATCATTTATATTTAAAAAAAAAAAAACTTTTTCTGTCAGACAAAGTGGCGCGAAGGCTCATTTTATGGCGCCAACATTACCGTAGAATTTTTTCTACCGGTAACATTGCTCAAATTTCTTGCCCATAAACCATGACATTCCGATGCTAAATTCGCCGCAAGTTTCTAGCGAACATTCAAAATCTTATGGTAAACATTTATCGGCGAAGTTTCACCATCGGGTTTAATTCGACAAAAAATCCTCTGGTAAACATAGTACTGACGGATTCGTTCATTTTTCACCGATAAATCCGATAGTAATCAGCGCTTTTCTTGTAGCGGTAGCCTGCCTGACCTCTTCCATAGAAACTAATCTTTGGAGCCTCTGGTTCATAGAAGTTGTAACTTTAAGCTCCAAACCATTAAGAAAATAACTTGGGTCAGCATTGATATTGAAAGTGAAAATATCTCAAAAATACTCCTCTGTCACTCTTGGTATTTCTTTAGAAGCAACTTCATCATTTCTTCCAATCAACCTCCAAATTCTATTCTTCCTTATTCTTGCTTGGAATTTCTAATGAATGAACCTTGTATTCAGATTACCATCTTTTAGCCATTTAACACGAGCTTTCTCCCTCCAGTACTATCTTCTTTAATAAAAACCAGTTCTAACTTCTTCTCTAAGTCATTCAGCTCATCTCCCTCGTTAACTCTATCAGCCCGAAGATCTTCTATTTCTGACTAAGGATCTTCAGTTTCTCATCTAGAGTTAGTTTTTTGATTAATTTGCTACTGAACCAGCCTATGTCTATATTACTTTAGCTTTACAGCCAAGGAGTATATTGCTGGCCCTTGTACTTCAGCACTTTAGACCTCTATCACAATCTGTCTAACTTCTCTTTCACAACACCAGCATTTTTGGAATTTAAACCTTCTCTTGCTACGCCATGATAAACCCCAATTTTAGGATTTATCTTGTGTAGAATTTGGTGGGTTTTATCAATATTTTTCACACTTATTCATATAAATTGCATGTTTTTGTGATTCCTTCCTAATTATGCTTCATGATTTAAAACATGCTTTTTTAACCTTAAAAATGTTAAATTTTAACCCTCTCCTATTACCATTCGATATCGTGACGTGTTTGTTAAGTGGATTCAGAATCTATAGAGCAGGAATGGCTTAGAAGATGGAAAGGAAGCATGCAAAAGAGGAAGGAACACAAGGAGTAGAGCTTTGGAGAAGTTGGCACCGACGCGCATGCACGACTGATGTGTACGCGTGGTCGGGTGCAGCAGTGACCGACGCGCATGCATGCCTGACACGTACGCGTGGCTCGAGGAACTCATCTGACGCGCACGCATGTCCGACGCGCACGCGTGACGCCCAACACGTGACCTCGTTAATGAAAAACGTGGCTGGCAATTTCTGAGAGGTTCCAAGCCTAAATCTAGCTTGATTCTAAATGGAAAAGACTGATACGTGGATTTTGTATCTCTACAAATTCCCTTCGGCAAGTATACCGAATTTGTCGTCAAGTAAAAACTCACAATAGAGTGAGATCGAACCCCACAGGGATTGATTGGTTGGGCAACTTTAATCAGAAGGATGGTCTAGTTGAACTAAACAGAGTTGAATTAAGAATTGCAGAAATTTAAATGGCGGGAAACATAAATGACAAGAAATATAAATGATGGAAAGGTAAATAGCTGAATGTAAATTGCTGAAGTAAATTGCATGAAATTAAATAGCAATAAACTAAATGGGAATGGGGTGATGAACATCAAAGTAAACAGAATATAGAGAATGGGAAGATAAGAATGGGGAAGCTCATTGGGATCAGGAGATGTTGCATTCTGCGGATCAAGTTCATTCTCATCTCTTCCTCAATCCATGCAACTCATTGATCTCTTGGAAATCTTAGGTGATTGAATCCCAATTCCTTGGTAATTCAATCTCTCTAAGCTTGAAAAATTGCCCAATCTCTTGATCTAAATGCTCATGGGAAGAGATGAAATACGATCACTAATTATAGCACATGTTTTTCTAGATCAAAGAATTGGGAGGATTATATGTCATTATATCCGTCCAACCCCCAATCTAGTCCAACATGAGAAAGAATTTGTAGCATGAATCCATGATTCCTCTTCTAAGGTTCCGAGGGAATCCAAGTATGAACAATTTCTCTTCCGAGACAATTGCTCAATTAGATGAAGATCGAAAGCTTTCAAGCAAATCAAAGAGAATGAATAGAAGAAGAATAATAAGAACTATTATTGATCCATTGAATTACAACAGATCTCCCTCCCCCAATGGAGTGGGGTTTAGTTGATCATAGCTTTGGAAGATCAAAAGGAAAAGAAAAGTGCATTGAAAGTAAACTAATTACAGAGAAGAGTAAACAAGTGTTTTACAATTCTGGATCTCCAGATTTCCAATCCTCTTTCTAGTTCAAAACTACTCCTATATATACTACTTCTCTGATCCTCAGTTGAGTCTTCAAGTATCTGGATGTGGGCCCTTGGCCTTAGTGGAAGCAGTTAACAAACTCATTGGGCTTTGCTCAGCTTTCTGGAAGAGTTTTGTTGAGGCAATGATCACGTTATTTAGGCCATTAGTGGGGGCGTTAATGTGAGTAATGACCTATGTAATTGCATGGCTCGAAGACGTTAGTGACACCAACGTGGTCACTAATATTACAAAGCTCCTGAATCCACGTTACTCCTGGCATTAGTGGCACTAACGTGGCTAATAACATCACACCTTGCCTCAACTACTGTTGGTACTGCCGTTAGTGGCACTGACATTGCCACTAACGGCACCAATTTGCCCTTAATCATACCATCGACAACGTTAGTGGCACCAACGTTGCCACTAACGGTCTTCTTCCTTGCTTCACCCACGTTAGTGCAGCCGTTAGTGGCACTAACGTTGCCACTAATGGCTGAACCATCCATCGCCCCATTGGTGCTAGCGTTAGAGTGCCTGAATTGGCCTCTAACGTCACCTTGTTTCTGCTTCTTCCTTGCCTGAAATCAATCAATCATTGCATCAAAGCCTTACTCTAATCACAAGATAATGCATCATTCATTGCATCAATTAGTTAATTGCATAAATCTCATGAAAGTGTTTATAATTCTCAATGTTTGATTGAATCAAGACATGTATGCATAACTCATCCAAATGCTTGCTTATTACCTAAGAAAATGCATGAAACTAACCTAAAACATACTAAAAATGACTTGTAAAATTAGCCAAGATGCCCTGGCATCACAACACCAAACTTAATTCTTGCTTGTCCCCAAGCAAGTGATAAAACATAAGAAGAATGAATGAAAACACAAAGAGATATGATCCCTTATTTGAAAGATTTCAAATCCTAGTTTCATGGAGTTTCATGCATGGCAACTTAGGTTCATATTCTTGTTGGTTTCTAGGCTAGAATATACTCTTAGATACTCACTCCATTGCCTTTATATGAGACTCTTATTTTTTATCCTTAGCTTAGCTTTGTTTTTATTTTCTTTTTCCCTTTACTAGAGGCTTATTACTTTGTTTAGCTAAGTGCTCTATGTTAAGGCAACTCTTTATGATAAGCTTTCAGCCAACACTCCCAAACTAGTTAGTTCAAGGTGCTAGGTGTTGAAACACCCCTGAAGACTTACTTACTCAAGCCTCTCCTCAACACATACACACCACAGGCACATGGCTTGTTATTCTTCCCTAAGACCTTGGTGCCCATCACCTCTTTGGGTTATTAAATATTTTGTGACAAGGTTGCTTTTGAGAGTGAACTTTCGGTTGATAATCCCGGGTTAGTTAACCCAAGTTATCAAGTGATGAAGCACTCCTCAGAACCTAATCATCCAAGCATATCCTTGCACAAAAATACCACAGACACATATCTGAGGATTCAAATTATTGTGCCTAGCTTTATTGCTTGCTCTTTTCTTTCTTTTTCAATCCCTTTTTCTTCCCAGGATCTTTTTATTCATTTAAGTCTCATAGAATGCACATTAAGCTCATATTTCAAGAAATTCTAACTTTCAACCTTATTGGTGAACCACTAGTTAGTTAAACATTTACCACCACATAACTAGGACTTTATTCTGCAAACTTGGACTTCACTCTTCTTTTTCACAACATTTTCTTACATTTTCTTTTATTGAAGCTTAGGAAACAAGACATACAATTTAAGTAAGGTGAAATGATCTAGGCACTTAAGCTAGTAAGCCAAAGCAAACCTAAAGAAAATAAGATAATGTAAATGACTTAAATACTGAAGGGACATTGATCCACAGTGGTACAAGTGCACTTTTAATTGACAACTTTAATCTAGAAACAGTCAAGGAACAATACAACATTTTGATGCCTTCTTGTTTCCTCTTTGTCATCACCACCTTTAGCTTTTGTATCCTTCTTTATCTCCTTAGATGATGTATATTCCTTCCAAAAGCTTAACTGTCTTCCTGCAAATGTATTGAAAGTTGCTTGCTTCCCAAGCACTTGAGTGGTTAGAATTCATGTATGTTTGTAAGCTTTTGAACTTACTTTGGTGTGTGAACACCAAACTTAGTTCCTTGCCTACTTCTTTATGCAATGAGTTGCATGCAATGTGCCATCATGTGCCTTTAGTCTTTTTGAGAAACCAACTTAAACGAACTTCAAAAGTCAAATGGCTTCTGTGATTATTTGGGATTAGTGATTTCTTATGCTAATTGAAGGATTGCAGTGTGTTCATGTAAAATTCATGGTGGAACACCAAACTTAGTATCACACATTCATTCTTGAATTAGTGACTCATGGGATAATCACCTTTCGTGTGAAACACCAAACTTAATTCCTTGCAATGCACAGAAGGTTAACTTGACCTTTTATTAAACAAAGAAAAGAATCACAAAAAGGGTTTACCTCTGGTTGGGTTACCTCCCAACAAGTTCTTCTTTAACGCCACTAGCTTGACGGTTGTTATCTTGTCAGGGAGGATGATAGTCATAGTGCCTCGGATCCTCCCCTCTCATAGTGAATCTGTCTCCACTTCCTTCCTTGAGGATCTCTACATGCTCCAACAAGAGGACTTTGTTGATTGTGTACACTTGAGGTAATTGAGATGGTATCACAGGAAAGTAAGGTGGTATTAGTGGTTGGTGGATCGATACCACTTTGTCCCCTAGAGAGAAGTCCTCTATAGGGATTTTTTTTGTTCCTCCAACCCCTAAGTGCCTTCTTCTCAAGCCTCTTTTCTCCTTCAAGTGGTGCTTCATTGAGTTTGAATTCAGAAGGACCTTTGTTGATTGTTTCTTATGAAGATTGTTGCTCTAGTTCCTCCTTGAGTCCTCTAGTTTATTGCACCACTTGTATTTCCTGTTTTTCCACCAAAGGTGCCTTCAGAGGCTCTGCTTGTGGTTCATTGATTGCTTCTTCTAAAATTGCTTCCTCATGATCATCCTTTAGGCCTCTATTCTCTTGTTCTGAATCATGTGAGGGTTTGATGACGTGAAAGGTTAGTTATTCATCATGTATTCTCAACATCAGCTCCCTTTTCTCAACATCTATGAGTGCTTTGGCTATTGCTAAGAATGGTCTCCTAGAATGATTGGATGAAGATAACTTTCTTCCATCTCAAGAATAACAAAGTTTGTAGGGAGGAAGTACCTTCCCACCTTTACCAGCACATTTTCCAATACTCCTAGTGCTTGTTTGTAGATCTTGTCAGCCAGCTGAAGGACTATTTTCGTTGGTTTCAACTCATTAATTTGCAATTTCCTCATGAGAGACAGGGGCATCAAGTTTATACTTGCTCCAAGATCACAAAATCCTCTGTCAATCATTGTATCCCCTATAGCACAAGGGATATGAAAACTCCCTGGGTCCTTCTTCTTTGTAGGTAAGTCCTTCTAGATAAGGGCACTGCATTCTTTAGTTATCACTGCTGTCTGTCCACCCTTTAAAGGATTCTTCCTGGTCAGCAACTATTTCATAAATTTGATATATGAAGGCATTTGTTGGAGGGATACAATGAAGGGAATGTTGATATGGAGAGATTTGAATATGTCTATAAACCTAGAATACTTCTTCTCTTTATCACCACCATTGAGCCTTTAAGGATATGGTGCTTGTGGCACGTAACGTTTCAAGACTTCCTTCTCTATTAGCTCCTCCCTCTGTGCAAGGTTATTTCCTTGTTTTGGCTCTTCTAAATTCTCCTTTGAGGACCTTTGGTTGTGCTCTATTGGCTTTATAACTGCTTCTTCCAAGGTCTTTTCACTCCTTAGACTGATTGCCTTACATTGTTCCCATTTCTGGTTCTTTGTTTCTCCTCTTGGATTCTTCTCAGTGTCACTTGAGAAGCTATCTGTGAGTTTAGAAATTTGCTGAGAGAGATATTCCACTTGGGATTCCAGCTTCTTGATGGCAGCCCCTTGGTTTTGCAAATTGGATCTTACTTCCTCCTTGAAAGCATTGTTATCCTTAGACTCCTCCAAAAGCTTTCTCAGTAGGTTCTCTATTCTTGATAGCTTGTCCTCAGGAGGAGGATGTAACACTGGGTTGGAAATTGGAGGTTGAGGATGGCCATTCTATGTTTGATAGGGAGGCTGGAAGGAAGTGTTATGTGGGGCTTGATATGGTCTTTGGTTGGAGTGTTGATAATTGGAATTGTTGTAATGGTTGGAGTTTTGTGGCCTATGGTCATGGGTTTGGCTTTGCTAGCCTCCCCACCCAAAGTTTAGGTGATTCTTCCAACCAGGATTGTAGGTTTTGGAGTGGGGATCATAGGATTGTTTTGATGAGTTTCCAACATAATTGGCTTGTTCCCAATCACATCCTTCCTCTGTGTTCACCCCTTCTTGAGCTGGTGGTTGATTGTTCACTGCTGCAACCTGAGTTCTCTCCATCTGCTTGGTGAGTTCTGCCAATTGATTGGTAATCAGTTTGTTCTGAGCTAGCAATGCATCCATATAGCTTAACTCCATCACTCCTCTATTGGTGCTCCGATCTGAGGCATAGAAATACTCATTATTAGCCACTATTTCAATTATATCTATGGCCTCTTCTATGGTCTTTTTGGTATTGAAAGATCCTCCTAAAGAGTGGTTCAGGGCCTTCTTTGCTTCTCTAGAAAGGCCTTCATAGAAAATGTGCAGTTGCACCCATTCGTTGAACATATCAGGAGGGCATCTTCTTGTTAGCTCCTTATACCTTTGATTTTGATCCCTTTGATTTTTCCTTCATGTTCATTCTAGCAAATTCCTCTAAAAGGCAACTTAGAACATGCTTCTTTTTCCTCTGTGTTTTGATGTTTTTAAGTATGATTTGGTTGGTTGCGGCTACTTTCTCCTTCCATCGGTATACGTACACTAACTTGGTTGGCTTTCAACCATTCTCCTATTTTGTCCTATTTTACTTTATCAATCTCCATGTCTTTCATCAAATCATGACAATGTTTTCCCCTGTGCTCCATTCTAGCACAAGAAGTACAGCATATCCTAAGCCTCTCATATCGAATGCCAATCACCACCTCCTTCCTATTTGGACCAGCAATTGTTAAACTATCTTTGATTCTCTTCCTTGCCTTAATTCTAATTCTAGATTTAATGATCCTTGTTTCTCTATCTCATATCAGAGAAAACCCAACTTCTAGCACTGGACCAATCCATTCTCACTATTTTCTAGCAACTTCTAGCATTTTATATAAATCTGGCAAGTTCCAAAATTACACCCAAACTAGAAAACTAGTCATGATCTCCATACTAAGGCTACATTCTTCATTCTAATGTTTGACATGAAGAACGTAATCTTTGAAAGGACATGGTGCACCATATTCAATACACATAACATCTACTTCACTTAAGAAAAAAATTGAAATTTGTTATCACCCTTGTCACTGACCCTGAATGCCTTTGGTTTGCCCCAAATTGCGTTTAAAGCATTCTTCATGGTTTCAATCGAGAAATTTTTAGAAGCAAAGAGTCTTCCGTAAAGGCTATTAGTGCACACATTCACGCCTTTATATATGTCTTATACTTGTAAGACGATAACCCCCTTCGTTTCCTTCTCACTAGACTCCCTAGATCAATCATCATTCCTCCCTATTTTTGCGATGCAAAATTATGCAAGAGACCTGGTCAACCAGATGATCATGATAACATAAGAGGTACAAATTCACAGTGACTTCTATAAGCCTTGACAGTAGGAAAGCTCCATTTGAGTAAAACTTTAACTAAGCACTAGAAGCCCTAATAGAGCTAAACTTATTACTCTTTATATTAATCTTTTATTTTCAATTAAATTTTAGATATTAATTGTTTAAAGATAAAAATTGGCATTCTTCTTATAAAATTACTAATTCTAAAAATTTAAGTAGTTAGATAAAGATATATAAATAATTATATAGGTAACCAATCTTATTAGAAGTAAGCCAAACTTAATTGGATAGATTTGGTTTAAATTTTATTTACATATAACAAATGATAAATTCAATTTTATTTACACAAATCTTATTAGAATTTTGATTTTTGTTGTGCGAGATGATGTGAAGTATGACTCTTTTGTAATAGAGTGATAAAGATTTGCAAGCTTTGTTTTACCGTCATTGTCAATTTTCCAAGGTGAGAACCCAAAATTGTTGCCAAGCTTGGAGATGTGGTCGCTAGTTCAGGAGGATCAAATTGGAATCCTCAATCTGTAGCAACACCAGGAGACTCTAATTCAATGCCTGTTGTTGCCTCTACATTTGTGCCTATAGTTACACCTAATGCAATGTTGGTGGCATCTATGTCTTTTTCAATTGATGTAAACTGCGTTAAAGATAGAGAAGTTGGTTATAATCGTTCTTTTGGTGAGCTTGCGGTTGTGATGGCTACTCTCCTGAGATGATATTGACTTCAACGAGGGGTGGAGAACTAGATTGCATGAAAGATGTACTGCGGGATGATGATGATGTGGAGCCTGCCATGATATCTAATGACAGCAATGCTAATTTAGGGAGGAGAATTATAGTTGGTTAGGTGGACCATGGAATTCTAAAACTTAACAATATCTGCCGCACTTTTTAACTTCAAATCTGGAGGCCATGACACAGCAAGATTTTCCAGACGTAGAATCCAAATTTGGGGGCAGAGATTCACAGGATACATCAACTACAACTGAGTTCCAAGTTGGTCAACAATTTCAGAATAAAAACAAAGTCGTGTTAAGTGTCAAGACTTATAGCATCCGTCATGGGGTTGAGTGTAGAGTGTTGGAGTCAGATCACATCAAGTTCCATGGAAAACGTAAGGAATTTGGAAAAGGTTACAGTTAGTTTATTCATATCACTCTTCGCCAGCAAAGGGTTATTTAGGAGGTTAGAAAGTATATTAGACCTCATACATATCTAGTCACAGATATTTCTAGTAATCACAGGAAACTTGATTAGTCATATGTGCATTCATCTTTTCTATGGTCAAAGCTAATGTGGCTGTGTCGATTAAGGTACTGCAAAATGCAACAAATGCAAGTTATGGTTTCAAACCGAGTTACAGGATGGTTTTGTTAGCTAAGCAGAAGGCAGTTGCATAGATTTAAGGAGATTGGGAAGATTCATATAATTAGTTGCCAATATGAGTTGTAGGTGTGCAGACAACAATGCCTAGTATGTAGTGCTGAAGACGAGTCTTGTGCGAGTTAGAGACCAAGTTGACGAGTCATAAGCTTATTTCCACTAACTTTTCAGGACATTCCCACCATGCATCGAGGTTTCAGGCATTATTACAAGCCACTAGTTAGTATTGAATAAAACCACATCAAAGAAATTCACTCTGTGAATAAAACACGCAGTTAATGAAGCTACAGTGATACTCACATTCACGGGCTACAATAAATCTAACCTCAATCTCCATTGCATCATTCTAGAGTTTTTCTCGCTCGAAGATAGTTAATATCCTGCCCACCTGCAATCTGCTACATTAGATCAATAATGGAAAAATATAGAATGACTAGTAATTGACATAACATACTTACGAAACATATATACTTCGATGCCAACGGCCAATAAAATGGGTCAAAATCAACAGGCATGAAAGTAGGAAAATGCCAAAATATCCATGACTGAAGTAGCTGTAATGGACAAGCCAACTTAACGATATTCTTGTTGGCAGCATGACACATGCATCAATATAACCATGCAAGAACAGGAGACTCCCAACTGTATCTACCCAAGTCATTTAGCCTAGCTAGGTAAGGCAGCCACCAGATGTGAAAACATGTCCCAAACTTATCACCAAACAACTGAGTCGATAGCAACATCATAATGTACACCCTTGCAAATCTATTCATAATCTCCTCATCTGCATCTAAAGGGAGCTCACTGAATATCTCCTATAACCAGAGAACCAATGGTCATTGAGCCTTGCAAGATGGTATAATTCAATAGTGTACAGATATGGTATAATCCGGTCATCCAGAACAGACCATGCTACCTTCTAATGCTGGTAATACATCGGGTCGACTACATAATAATAAAAAAGTTTATTAAGAATTCATAATAAAATTTACATAATCAACATATAATTATATTTAAAAAATTTAATATTATTCATGTCCCATTGAAAAAAATAAATATTAACCAAATTTGTAATTTTATAATGGTTAAATCACACAGTTAGTCTCTACACTTTCAGTGAAATTGCAAATTAATCCCTACACTTTAAAAGTTTATAATTGGGTCCCTAAAGTGAGTTAAAATTTGCAATTTAGTCTCCGCCATTCAAAAAGTGTTTGATTTAACAGAATATTCTCAGAATATTCTCTATTTTAAACATGTGAGCTACACATGTTTGACAATAGGGACCAATTTGTAATTTTAGCAAAAGTATGGGGACCAACCGTGTAATTTAACCATTTGAAAATGACCAAAAACTTCCTAGGCTATCTAAACCTACCCCGCCCCTCCCCATCTCTCTCACTCTCACTTTCTCACTTTCCAAAATGACACCCCAACCCCATCGCTCTCTGTCTCTCACCTCAGTTCACCATTACACGCTGGATCCACCGCATTTGTGCTCACGAGTCGGGTCTTGCCTCTTTCCTCCATGTCATCTCTTTCAGCCAGTGACTTTTTCTTCTCTTCCAATACCAATACTAAACACCGATAAATGGAAGAGAACAATTCCAATACCAAACATGCTCAAAGCGAACAATTCAATGTCTAAGAAAAAATAGCAACAAATCAATATAAAAATAACAACTCAATTTCTCAGTGGATCCAGCGTGGTAACGGAGGTGAGAGGCACAGTGATGGTGAGCCGAGGTTAGAGACGGAGAATGCTGGGGTTGCGGTGCCATTTGGAAAGTGAGAAAGCGATAGTGAAAGAGCTGGGAAGGGGCGGGGTGGGTTCAGATAGTTTAGGGAGTTTTTGGTCATATTCAAATGGTTAAATTACACAGTTGGTTCTCATTCTTTCACTAAAATTACAAATTGGTCCCTATTGTCAAACATGTGTAGCTCACATGTTTAAAATAGAAAAGATGCTGAGAATATTCTATTAAATCAAACACTTTTTGAACAGTGGGGACTAAATCACAAATTTTAATTCTCTTTAGAGACCCAATTATAAACCTTTAAAGTGTAGGGACCAATTTATAATTTCACTAAAAGTATAGGGACCAGCTGTGTAATTTAACTTTTTATAATTTATTAAGTACATCTTATCAAAACTGATGACAATCTTATACTAATAAGTTAAAGCCTAATTATATCATATATGCAAAATCCAATCATGATATTTTCACCACACATGCTACTCTAGCCTTTACATAGAAATCAAATCCCCACAAAATCTATACCTACAACTAACATTTCTAATTTAAAAATTCTAATTTCAAATAACTCTAATTCACTACTATAACTAACATTTATAGTTTAAAAATTCTAATAAAAATTTAAATCACTACTCTAACTAAAATTTATAATCTAATAATTCTAAGTTACTAAGGATTGCTAACATTTCTACTCTTATATGAAGAAAAGAAATTTCATGTACGCTCCTCCTCATTGATATTACCGACAACTTCATCCAATCGGTATATACGATATGGGTTATCCTCCATGACTGCAGTTTTGAACTTTGCCACTTTGCGCTCTCAAAATTCTCTTTAGTGTGGGGGGTAGGGGGAGATTATGAATGTAAATCGTATGAAACCAATTTGAATCCTTATATAGAAAAACCAGCACTAAATCAAGTCAGGCTTATTCATTTTATATAAAGAAATGATTGGCACAAATTTGAATTAGGGTGATTTGATTTACCATGAAAAAACCGTCCTTTATAATTTGAAATTGCCTATTTCGATTTAGTAGGAACCAATTTTACCACGCTTGTAACATCCTTATTATCAGAATGTCACGCTTTCGCCTGCGTCACTCTGATAGCGAGAATATTACGATAACTTCTATATATTTAATAATAAAATAGGAGCCTTTAACTGAAAATCACATCGACATTTCTTTGAAAAACCGGAAATACTTTTTCTTTTATATGTACATACATAAATACAAATATATATATATATATATATATATATATATATATATATATATATACAAAAATATGTATATAAAAAGCCATCAAATCCCAACTCCTATTCCTCTTTACAAAAATATAATAATAATGGCGAGGGAAAACAATAGCTAAGATGATACATCACAGAAAAGCACGATAAAAAACTCAGTAAAATCTCCATCGGTTTCCACGTCTGTTTCTTGAAAAAAGATAAGGCTGCTGGGGTGAGAACCTAACCATACAGTCTCAACAAAGGAGTTTAAACATTGTTACAGAAGAATATATATAATAATCAAAATTTGTTTAACGGCGACGATCATTGCTCGTCTTATGAATCCTTTATTCATCAATTTACCAAACCAAAATCTCCATTTGAAATTCATGTGACTACCCGTTCAATGCCAAAATCATTAATCACACTGCTACAAGTCAAAATATATATCATATTTTACCAAAAATTACCAAGACATATAACTTACTCAATCACGGCCTCTGGCCCAACATATAATCAAATCACGGCCTGCGGCCCAAACAAAATCAAATCACAGCCTCCGACCCAACATATAATTAAATCACGGCCTCCTGCCCAACATATAACCAAATCACGGCATGCGGCCTAAACAAAATCAAATCACGACCTCCAGCCCAACATATAATTAAATTACGGCCTCCGGCCCAAATAAAACAATCAACACTCAACCACCACAATCCGAATCATTCAGTCACAATCGCAAGTAATGAATTTCAGACACAATCAAGAGCAATTACAGCAAATATGACAATTAGCAGTTAAACAGAAATATACATATAGGCAAACCAAAGACAGTAGATCACACCCAAACAATGGCAAAAAAATGCATGCTTGTCCTACTGGCCATGAGCTCACTTGTAGTTATAATGCCAAACCCGACACACATCCGGTAGTAAACCCGGATACGAAACACCACAACACAGAGCAAATGGGACCAAACTGCAACCCTTGCATCTTATCTGTTTAACCCGGAGCATGTGGGACTGATAAACTACTATTTTATGGTTTATCTTGTGCTAAGTTGAGTGGTTTTTACCAAGTCTTTGCACACTTATTCATACAATTTGTATGATTTTACAATTCCTTCCCAATTTTGTTCTTTGGTTGAAAACTTGCTTCCTAAGCCTTTAAATTGTGTATTTTAATTCCCCTTTATACCATTCGATGCCGTGATCTATGTGCTAAGTGTTTTCAGGCTATATAGGACAGGAATGGCTTAGAGGATGGAGAGGAAGATTGCAAAGAATGGAAGGAGCACAAGAAATAAAGGAGATAACCAGCGAAGATCGACGCGCATGCATGGCTCACGCGTGCACGTGATTTGGAGAATTTCACAGCGACGCGTGCACGTACCTGACGTGTACGCGTGATAAGCGAGATTGCACAGCGACGCGTGCGCGTGACTGACGCGTGCGCGTGACTGACGCGTGCGCGTGACTGACGCGTACGCGTGACGTGCGCCACGTGCAGAAATCACAGAAAACGCTGGGGGCGATTTTGGGTTGAGTTTGGACCCAGTTTTTGGCTTAGAAACACAGACTAGAGCCAGAAAACAAGTAGAGACTCAACACACATTCACATTTACACAGTTTTTTAGTTTTAGTTTTGAATCTTAGAGAGAAAACACTACTTCCTCTAGGGTTCTTCACATTCATAGTTTTAGAGTTTTATACTTTTGCTTTGGATATTGTGAAGAATTACTACCTCCGTTGAAGTTTCTATCATTCTAGTTTGTTTCCTTATTCCTTTACTCTTTTATCACCCATTTACCCTGTTCAGATTTACATATGGATATCTTTGATTTTTAAATTTATTAATGCAAGAATTATTTTTACATTTAATTTTATTATTGGTTTGAGTATCATCTTTCCTTAATTTATTACTCCAAAATTAGCTTTTATTAATTTAATTTTAGTTACCATATCTCTTCTATTTTCCCCCTTACATGTTTGCAACATTGGCATCCATGTCAATGGAGTAGGCTCTTAACTTGACCTTGGAGTTGATTAATAGGAGACCCTTGAGTTGGAATACTCAAGTGTTAATTTGCAATTGGAAGTTGTTGGCTAACTCTCTAGTCACTAACGCTAATCCTTCCATAGGAGAGGATTAGGATTTATGGATTAGAGTTGGCTCAATTACTTGACTTTTCTTTATTCGATAAAAGTTAACTAAGTAAAAACAACAACCTCTTATTATTACACTTGGGCGAATTCAACAAGGATAGAACTTCCGATTAATCTTCTCCTGGTCAAGGCTTCTTTATTTCAATTACACAAAACCTCTTGTTAATTTTCATTGCTTTAATTTATAATCATTTATTTTTCTGTTCTCCAACTCTAAAATTTCTCGGAAAAATTCTTGACCAATAAAATAGCACTCTTTTATCAACTCGTTGGGAGACGACCTGGGAATTCTACTCCCAGTATTTTATTCTTAAATTGTGACAACTCTTTCTAAATTGATAAGCATATTTTCGTCGGTTAAGAACTGAACTTGCAATGTTGTTCTTATTATAAATTCTTAATCGGCAATTTTCTGTACATCAAGGACAAACTACAACCCTTACGTCTTACCCAGGCGGGTGTTTCAAGTATTAACCTGGAGCAAGTAGGACAAACCACAACCCTTGCATCTTACCCAGATGTTTCAAATCTCAACCCGGAGTAAGTGGAACTAAACCACAACCCTTGCATTTTACCATCTTATCCAGGTGTTTTAAATCTCAACCCGAAATAAGTAGGACAAACCATAACCTTGCATCTTACCCAGGTGTTTCAAATCTCAATCTAGAGTAAGTGGGACAAATAACAACTCTTAAAATTATGCACACATACATATACATATATTGGTTTCATAATTCAAGCTACTACCCAATTAATTAATCACCACAATAATCAAACATACTAATTCATAAAGCTCACATAATCACCAAAAATATAAGTTTCATATTGATATCGATTTATAAAAATTCTCGATAATAAATGGTTTTAAGACAAGCCCCTACCTCGCTGATGGCGGTTTCCTAAAACTTGGATCTTCCTTTTCGGATGAACCCAAGCTATAACCAATCAACCAAGCTCCTGTCGAGCGCTCTGCGAACAATCCAAGCGTCTAAATTCGCACCAATCTCAACTAAGCACCTAAGCTCTCAACAATTAAGCTATTCGCAACAAAATTACAACTTTCTCAACCTAAGGTTTATAAAATTAGAACAATCCAAAGGAGAAAAAAATTTTCTTACCTTAACCCACTCAAAAATGCAATGGAACACACTTGAAGTTCATGCTAGAGTACCCCTAAAAGACCGAAGTCACAAATATTCAACTCACATATACCAAAAATGCGAATTCAGTGGCAAATTCAAAAATAGAGCAGGGATTTTGGATTTACTCCCTACAATAGTTAGATCAAATTGAAGAGGATAAGGAGAGCGACGCGTGATGGCAAACGGCTCGTCAATCAAAGCTACGATTTGGAAGTTATGTGAATTTTCGTGTTGTGATGAATAGTAACACTAAAGCTGCATTTGTTTCTAAGAACATGACAAGACAAGACACAAAAGACAGAGACACAAAATTTTATATTCTTATATTCGGTTTGGTGATAAATTAGAATAAATTATAAAAATTAAATTTATTCTCATTTTTTTCATTCAAAAATTTTGCGAAGAAAAATATAATAATAAAAATTAATAAGAATAATGAAAGAAAAAATTAAAAATTAAGTTGTATCGTTTGTTAGTGTCTTTGTGTCCTTCCTATTAGGATGGATACAAAATATACTAATTTAATATCTTTGGACACAATGTCTCTGTCAATGTCTCATCTGCCAAACACGATTTTGTGTCTCTGTCTCAGTGTCTTGTCCCTGAAAACAAACGCAGCCTAAGACATGTTCTTCTCTTCCTCTCTTCCCTCTTGTGCTGAATATGTTTGTGTGTTAACGAGAGGTTGAGTGCTGAAATGTGAAGAGTGAAAGGCTTATAAGTCTTGAGCCTAACATGGGCCCATTTGCGGTTTTTGACCTGTTTGGTCCTATCTTAGACCAAAACCTTTAGAATAAGTATGTTTTCTTTTTTAAATATTTTTCCTTGTTATTCATAAAATATTTTTCAAAATCTCAACTAACTCATATTTTAATTTTCAAAAATCCGGAATTTTACAACGCTTCTCCTCTACTAAAACAAAGTATCCTATTTCGATTTAGTAGGTGTCATGCTAAATTAAATTTATGTAATTCGATTTATGTAAATGTATAATTCGAGTTACTTTGATTCGATTTATATAAATATATGTTAATAAGGATATGTGTGTAACCTATTTTTGTTTAGAATATCTGTGTAATTTTGGACACCATTTATTTTATTAAGGTGAATTATATGATATAATATTATTATTTTATTATTATATTTAAAATTTACTTATAATATGTTCAATTTACTACATATTTTTATCTTATTCATGTATTATGATTATCTAGTGAATATTTTATAAATTTATAATAAAATTTATTTATTTATTTTACTCAATTTATAATTTTATTTTTATTATTATGTTATTGTTGGTTTTTCAAGATACTATTAAGGCTTGTTATGTCGTCAACGAGAGCTATAACTCAAATGGCATAATCTCCCCATACTCACTTAGAGGTCACGGGTTCAAGTCTCACTCATAACTTTAGGATAAAAAAAAAGGGTAAACTACTAAATTGGTTCCCTATGTAGTGCAAAAATAAGCTCCAAAAACATGAAATCAACTATAGATGTATCAATACATTTATTTATCATTCTCCTTATAGGGAACCTATTAAATACTTCACCCAAAAAAAATTAAGGCTTGTTATGTCATTCTTCGTTATTTTGATTTGAAAGTAAAACTTGTTATGCATATATTTTTTGTTTATAAATTGCAAATCTAATACAATTCAAATTACTTGCAATCAAATCATATTAGAATTAGATCGAATTTTTTTAAAAAAAATATATCAATTTAAACCGCATTAGAAATAAAATTAATATTCAGGTCGAATAAATTTTTAACTCAAATCCAAACTGCATTGCCGACCTCCCTTCCTTCTTGCAAGTAAAATTACAATTGGCAACCATAAAAGTTATACCATTTGACTTCAGAAATCTAGAAGGATACCAAAACTAGGTAAGGGGAAGATATTAGGAACTATTAAAGAAAAATGGTGGGTTTTGGCGAGAATAAGGAATATAAACACAGCATTTCTAAACCCATAGGGCGAATCTCTGGGGGCGGGTCGAAAAAAGAATTGTCATACTTGGGGCTGCTTGGCCGCACTACCATTTTTTTCTTGATTAAGTTTGATTAATTTGACTGTTATGAATTATGACCTAAGAGAAATTTTAAAAAATATTTTATTTAACGAGGGTTTTGTGCTGGAAATTAAAGTTTGGTCAAATCTAGTATAACTGCTGCATCTATACAATATGGCTCAATTATTGGTTAATTGAAGTTAACACAATATTAATATATAGCGTTCATGCTTGAATTTTCCATATTCTGTTTCAATGGCGCAAATCCTATTTGTTAATTTTGTTGAATTCCCCTACAAAATTCTCCTTTAACAATATAAAATCCATACTCGTTTTAATTAAAAATTTTATATGATTATCCAATTAAATTTATGCATTTAAATATCCTTTTAAGTAGTTGATTTAATAATTTGTTAATTTTACTGATGTAAAAAAATACTATTAATTGTCTATATAAAATTATTATATATATATATATAACAGTCATAAAAATTAAAATTATAAAATATGTTTAAATTTCTGTATAAATTTTAGTTGACAACACGTAAAACTTAAATTTATATAATATTAAAAATAATGATACAGTTAGTGAGGAGCCTTTCATCGAGTAATATGTGGACTACGAAAACAAAAACAAAAAGAAAAAAACCACACAAACACACACGCGATAATTAAATTTGAAAACACAGCACTAATCAGCAACAAAAATTATTAAAAAAGTACAATACTGATCTGTTGTCATTAACATTGCTATTCAGTATAATTCATTTTTCATATTTATATGCTAAGTTCGTTATGGCACAGTCATCTTGATTGAGCAAATTATAAATTTAGATTAAAAGAATAGAGAATAGGGAAGAATATAAAATGGACAACCTATGAAATATTTGACCTCACAAAAAGTATTGAATAGAAGGATACCAAATAAATTGTCGGTCGAAACATGTTATAACATAGATTCCAAGCGTTAATTTAGTGGAGACTTACATCTATGATTGTGATGGTTACTAACAGTCTTGTTCCTCTTACTTTATTTAGTTATTATTTATTCGTTAACAAATAGAGGGGATTATATATTAATTAACATGTGTTCATTAATTTATGTTACTGAGTTGAACATTATTATTGCCTTCAAAACTCTCTTAATAAACAAATGCACCGCCATTGCTTGCCACATACTGTTAAGTATTTTCCCTTTCTTCTTTCTTCAATACGATTAAAATAAATTATTGCCACTAAATAATTAATGAAGAATAAAACAACTAAGAAATATGGACTTTTAAGCCACCTTTTGTTGTTAGTGTTTTCCTATATCTTATTAGAGTTTAAAATTTCGTTTTTGATTTTCATTTTGTTTTTCAAATATCATTTAACATAACTACAACTACATACCTTCGCTATAAAAGGGGAAAAAACAACTAATAAGTACAACGAAATTCACTTTTACAAAAGAGCTATGAAATACAGATATTTCGTTGGATTGTCGTATTTGAGTGTCGAATGTATTTTAAACACGATATTCACCAACATTCGTCTGAGACACGTGTTTACTGTGTCTAACTGTGTTTTAATAAAAAATAAAAAAAAATTTTAAACACGTTTGGACATACCTAATTAAATACCATCATATCTCAACTTGTCTAATCTTATTCTTAATCTATATTCTTGAAATGAATTTAGATATATTATATATTATTATTTATTAAAAGAAAAAATATTTTAAATACTTGATATAATTAAAATAAGATATTAAAAATAATTTAAAAAATTAATTTATATTTTAATATCAATAAAATATCAAAATATAATTACGATTTATCCAAAAAATACTTTATATTTTATATGTATGCATGTCTTTGTGTCTTATAAAATTTTAAAATTTGGTATCGATATATCCCGTATCGTGTCGTATCCTGTGTCCGGGTCAATATTCGTGATAGCAAAAGAGAATTAAATGTTTTCCTATTCGAAAGTATTAGTATATATTAGCTTAGATAGTCAGTTTGAATTTAACCTTGATGGAATATGAACCGAAAAAAGTTTTACATGAAGACATATAATTATATAGCATCATATCAAATTAATTTAAGTTAGTTTAATAATTAGTTTACTAATCTAATTAAGTAAGTATTAAAAATTCAAATCTTACTTTATGTATGCAATAATTTATTAATTAATGACAAATTTTTAAATAAAATTTTGATTTATAATAAATTATTTTTTATTTTGTTAAACTAAAAAATATATCACCATATTAATAAATATAACTTTTTTCATATTAATTATTCGAAAATTGTGTAAAATATTTTATTTTTGCAGTTCATCAAACTAACTCCTTAGTTTTTAACACATTTTTTTATGTGAAGTATTTATTTGGAACCTTAGCATCAGATTTGTTTCTATAACATAAAAGATTCACAATTATAAAGAAATTGAGTGAGGAAGTTTCACCGGAAAGCAGTGACACGTGATTTGGGCAACATATTATATGATGTTTTCAACACTTCAACAGATTGTGGCGGTTCTTCTATTCTCTCTCTATGCCTCCGGATATCACTCTGCTTTGCTGCAGGAAATTGCTCTCCTAGATCCCGCTTACAAATATGCATATACGAACTCACAATTAATTTCTTTAGAGAAAGTGTAGGAAAATAGTAATGATTGTAAACAAGGTAAAGACTTCAAAATAAAATAAACTAAGATTAATAATCCACAGAAAACATAAACAGAACTCCTAACCCTTTGAAAAAGGATTAGTTACTCATGGAAGAATAAAAAACAAGAAGAAAACTGTGCTGAGAAATGAAATGTCTGAATTTAGATCTAAAGATCCTCCTCATTTTCATTGCCTTTTTTTGTGTATAAGGTTCACTTATTTATATCTTAAGTCTACCTAAAATTCAAATTTAAAAAGTATTCTAATCTTATCTTCTGGAAAGAAAGATAAGGTAACTAACTACTTCAAATTCAAATCAAAACAATAATTCAAATCAAATCCTAATAACCAAATCTTTTATGTTTCTAGAAAGAATTAATAACTAATCTTCTAGAGTCTTGAGAATTTTGGATGTGATTAAGGCTTCTAATAATATGGATAATTAAGTTTGGGCCTTAATTGTTGGATCCTGAGAGTTGTAACTGTCTTTACGCCAGGCTTGCATTAGAGAAATTTAGGCGTAAGCCCAAAATTCACTTCCAAGGAGCACACACCGTATGTGTGTCTTGGAGGCTTGGAGGACGCCCAGCAGATGGAGGCAAGGAAGGAGGGCCGCCAGGAATGTAAAGAGTGAATGGAGGAGGCCGCCGGGAGTGTGTTATGTCACCGGGTGTGTGAGCTTGGCCGCCACGCGTGCGGCGTTGGGTGCTTTGGCTCCAATTCTCCTCTTTTTTAGAGAACAATTTTGTTTCTTATGCCATACTTTTTCTGTACTTGTGTTTTTCTTGTGAAAAAGCTTTGATTCTTGCTTGTTTTTTAGCCAAAAACTTTTAAAAATACCAAAACACTATCCCAACTCTAAATACTTGATTATTTATGAAATTCCATTAGAAAACATAAGAAATTTGATTAAAACTTAAGAAAATAAATGAAAAAATCCCTAAAAATCGCTGAAGATGACGTGTCATCAGTCATCACAGTTTTCTGCGTGTTAAATTTTTTTAATCAGTTAAAAATAACTAAAAAATGATTTTTTTTTTAATTTTAAAATGTGAAAATGGTATTGCTGTTTTGTTGAGGAATTGTTTTCAAATTAAAAAAACAGCATTGTCATTGTTTTAGTTGAACAAATTTGAAAATTAAAGTTAGTCAATACGTCGGTGATGTATTGTAGAAAAAGTAAAAATATCAATGACATTGTGTGAAAATGTTAATGATATTTTTATACTGGTAGAAATAAAAAAATATAAACCAACTATAAAAAGAGCCTTGGTGTTATGCTAAAACACATTAAGGAGAATAGAGGTAAACAAGAAGTTGTTCTTTATTTTGAGATTTTGAGAGGTCTTTAGTCCTTGGAGTTATTCTACATAATGAGAGAGTGAAAAAATTTGTGACTGAATGTAATGAGTGTATAAAATTGAGGGTTATGTTAGTTTAAAAATATACTATAATAGATAGATTTTACTTCATACACATGAGGGCATGAGCATTTTATATAAGAATACATGTGTTATTATTGTTTCTCTTTTAATAACATATGAAGGTTTTAAGAATGTACTTTCTCAAAGTTTAGATCATCAAGTGCTGAAGAGAGTGATTAATAAACCATTATTTTATGATTTATATTGTGTTTAATTGTGTAGTTTTATCAAATCTTTACCCACTTATTCATATGATAAGCATGTATTTACAATTCCTTCCCAAAATCACTCCATGGTTGAAAACTTGCTTCCCAGAGACTTTTAATTATATATTTTAATTCTCCTTTATCCCATTCGATGCCGTGATTTATGTGTTAAGTGTTTCAGGTTTCATAGGGCATGAATGGCTTGGAAATTGGAGAGGAGGCTTGCAAGAATGGAAGGAACACAAGAGACTAAGGAGATGACCAGCGAGCAATGACGCGAGCGCATGGCCCACGCGAACGCGCGAAGTGAAGAATTCGCAGCGATGCGGACGCGTGCCTGACGTAAACGCGTGGATTGGAGTCTGCACGCATGACGCGAACGCGTGAATGACGCGAACGCGTGACAAGGAAAAACGATGAATGACGCGAACGCGTGGACGACGCGTACGCGTGACCTGCGCGATTTGCAAAAATAATAGAATACGCTGGGGGAGATTTCGGGCCGCCTTTTGACCCAGTTTTCGGCCCAGAAACACAAATTAAATCTAGGGAACATGCAGAGATTCAACAGGCATCCACACACATTGAGATTCATCACATTAGGATTACACTTAGTTTCAGATCTGAGGTTTTTAGAGTTGCATTATATTGTTAGTTTATGTTTTTGCTTGGAATTTTCGGATGCTGAAAGTCATTACCTCCGTTGAAGATATTACTTTAGTTTGTTTCCTTATTCCTTTATTTTTAATTAGTTACTCATTGACTCTATTCAATTAAGTATGTTACGATTTGAATTTATTAATATATGAAGTTATTTTTATTTTAATTAATTTTAATTCTCTATTTTAATTTAATTAATCATGTCTTCTCATATTTTTATGATTATTAATTTCATGTCAATGGAGTAGAATTTCTACTTGACATAGGGGTTGATTAAGAGGTGATACTTGAGTTGAGATGCTCAAGTGCTTGGTTAAACTGGACGTTGTTAGCTAACTTCATACTTACTAACACTAGACCTCCCCAAGGGAGAGGGCTAGGATCTGAGAGTAAGAGTTAGTTCAATCACCATATTTTTCCTTATTTAGTAAGGAAAAATCGAGTGAGAACAACAACCTTTTTAAACCACACTTGAAAAGATCCCAACAAGGATAGAAGTTCCACTTAATTATTCCCCCAGTCAAGGCCTTTCATTCAGAGTATCAATAATTATTCTTAGTTTAATTTTATTGCCTCAATTCACAATCATTTTTTATTGCTCATTATCAAACTCAACTTTCTGGGAAATTTCTGGTTAATAAATTAGCACTCTTTCCTGAAATTCGTTGGGAGACGACCTGAGACTCATACTCCCAGTATTTTATTTCTAAAATTTCGTGACAACCCTTTTTAAATTGGTGAGGCAGATCTTAGCTGGTTAAGAGCTATACGTGCAACGCTGTCTCTTAATTGAATTCTCTAAATTGGTTAACTTCTGCCACGCATCAGTGATATATGTGCTAGTATTTGGTGATTTTGTTCAATTCAAAATAATGCATACGGCTGATGAAGCTAGTATGCAAGAAATATTTTCAACCTACCATCAAACTAGAGCACAAGCCTCACTTATCAAATTATATGTGGATATGTGGTAGTCTAATAATCATTCCATCTGACATATAATATTCATACTAGAAGGTACTTACTAAAAAAATAATAATAAAATCCACATCTTATTTAAATTTTACTTGCGAGGCATTGGAAAGACGGCATCCATATCCAGACCCACAAAAGGAGAAACACTAGAGGACCATCTATATCCTTGTAGTCATACCTTGATGCCCACCATAATGATCGATACATATGTGCAAGGCATGTAGAACCCAACTAAACCTATTTATCTGAGAAAACTACCGAAGCAACGGCAGATACTTCGCACGGTGATTCTAGACTTATCACTGAATAATGTCATACCAAATAGCAACATTGTGTGACATTTCACATATATTTTCTTACTCAGTCGATCCGTCAAATGTTGGCACTACTTTAGGTTGCAGAACATTGAAAGCTTGATTCCGGTTCCTCTATCGTCGTGCAACCCAGGAGCACTATCAAATTGGTTGATGCACTCAATCTCTAATCCACTTGTGTTGTGATTAATAGATCCAATCACTGGGAGATTATGAGTTCGGAGTCCAAAGATCATAGCGACATCCTCTAAAGTAATCATGCACTCGCCATGTGGAAGATGAAAAGTGTGCATCTCAAGATGCCACCTTTCAACCAGTATATCTATAAGTCATAATCCTCCCAATTAAATATATATGATAAAATCGCTCTCTCTTAGTTGTTCCTCCACCCTGACATCGTATGAATCTACTTAGTTCAAGTGTTTGCTATACAAATTTCTTGAACTCTAAAAACAAAATCATAGTTTTCAGTCAATAACTATTAATTACTAATTACTCAATTTAGTAAGAACTATAATTAGTAATTATTAACTTACTACAAATTCTAACAATTGATAATTACTAAATTAATTGTTAATTATTTTTTGCTACTATAAACACAAAAATTACTTACGTATAAAGGATGCTGAAGATATTCTATAATATAGTGCTCAACACGTGTGATGTCACCTTTTTTCATTTTCGTCTTTTCTTAACTCTATAATATGAAAATACACGAACAATTAATAAACTCTATTATATTTACTAATGATTAATCTTATATATATATATATATATATATCTTATATAATATACTAAAAATTAATAATAATTCTATTTTTCCTAATACATATGCAAAATAAAACTAAAATTACCGAAAAAGTATACTAATTGTTGCTAACCATAACAATTAATAATAATACTAATTTTTCACAAATATTTAAGGTAAAACTAACTAAACTTAGTTAATAACATATGCTAATAATTAATAATATTTTTGTTTTGTAATTAAATATTTAAAATAAAATACAATTTACTAAAAATATATCCTAATAATCAAAGCTAACATATTTTAATATGTTTTTAACATAAAATCTAAATCACTAAAAATTATATACTAACAAATATTAATTAAATAATTCTGTTTTTGAAAAAAAATTATTTCAAATAAAACAAAACTTACTAAAAATTATTAACAACCATTAACTAACACTAATATAGTACTATTTTTTTTTAAGTTATGAGTGAGATTTTAACTCGAGACCTCTAGTGAAGATAGAAAAATTATGTCATTTGAGTTATAACTTGTTAGCACTAATACTAGTAATATTACTACAGCTACAACAACAAATCACATTCTTTAACCAAACTTTATTATATTTTTTAACTACTTTCAGCCTAAACAAAATTTTAAAAAAAATCACAATAGCGAACTACTAATAACAATAAAGCTGAAATAAAATACTTACTTGGTTGACTTAGTAAATCTCCCTTCTCTCTTGACATTTTTCTCTGCAAGTGGGGCAAGAAAAATTTTGAGAAAGGGATGAAAGATAAAACCGAAGAAGAAATGAGAGTAGACGAGAATGGTTTCAGGTTAAGGTTCAAGTGGAAGAGTGTGTGCACCTGCCACACATACATAGAAGACGTCAATAACGTTTTTAGGACAACGGTATTTCCTTTTTGTGTCTCAACTGTATTGACGATTTGACTCTGAACACTAATGCCTCCTGTAACGACGACGTATTACACAGCACTTTTATCATTTTTGAGTGTAACACCGTATTCTTTTCAATATTAAAAAAAGGTTTAGTTTTATATTTATTTTTTTAAAGTATTATTTAGAGTAAATGGTTAAATTAGTCTCTGAAAGATTATTCGTTCTTCAAATTAGTCTTCGAAAATTTTTTTAATCGAATTCATCCTTTAAAGATTTTAAATTAGTCATGTTAATCCTTCCATCACTTTTTTGTTGATAGTATAGGTGTCAAAATTTGCTAATGTGACATGTTAAGTAACACCACAACACACTCCTATAAGTCTTAATTGACTATTAATATAATAAATTTATGAAATTAGATTAAATCAAATCTTAATTGAGGAAAGAATTTGAGGTATTGGAATTCCTCAATTTGGGGTTGATTTGATCTAATTTCATAAATTAATCATATTAATGGTCAATTAGGACTACTAGGTGTGTGTTGTAATGTTACTTAATGTACCACATCAACAAACTTTGACACTGTTAGTAATGAAAATAATGGAAGGACTTTTTTTTTTGAACAAACGAGCTCAACACCAAAGTGGAGTGAAAAAGGAGTCAAGTCTAAACAAATACATACATAAAATAAAAATAACAAGAAAATTATCCCTTGTGTTATCTCTGGCATAGCCATCAACCACCAAAGGGATCCGAACTACTCCACTCTCTATAGCTGGTCAAAGAATTCTGGAACACCTCCTCTACACCTGCTTCCTTGTTACTAAAGATCAATCTGTTTCTCTCTAACCAAACATTCCAAATAACGGCAAAGAAGCAAATGAGCCTCTTGTTGCGGTCCTCTTTCCTGTTTACAATATCTGTCCAAGTCTCAAAGTGTTCTTTCAGCGAGTCCGGAACAGACAAGAGCCTCCTAAAGTCGGATAGCCATCCACACCACACCTGCCAAGTAAACTTACAACCAGGGAACAAGTGGTAAACATGTTCAACCTCTGTCTTACACAATACGCACATGTCATCACCATGGCTAATAACACCCAGCCTATGCAGTCTTTCTTTACTATTAACTTTTCCTATTAACGCAAACCAAATAAATAACTCTACTCGTGGTGGAACCAAACCTTGCCATATGGTTCTTGTAAAGCTATAGCTGGTAATATCTTCCGGGGTTGTTTCTGAATGCATCACCTGCACAAAAGAGTTTGTTGAAAAAATGCCTTCTTTGTCAAACTTCGAGACAATTCTATCTTGCATATCATATGCTAACTTTACAGGACATAAAGTCTCATGCAATTGATCCACTAAATCCATCTTCCATTGTTATAACTCTCGCCTCCACTGAAAGTTTCAAATCCACTCTAACCTGTCCCAAAACCCACAATCCCCTATGACGGATCCTTTTTTATCCTCAAAAAACTCATCTTTAGTCAACCACTCTATAGCCAAACATCTTCCCAGAAGCGAGTCCTCCTTCCATCACCCACCTCCATAGACAACCTAGTGATCATCTTATCTCTCGCATTACGATCCTTGAATTGTAGCTAACAGATATCCTTCCATGGACCCCCTCTACTAGGCAATGTCTGAGCAGATAACATCAAATTGGGGTTCAAGTTATAACAAGAACATATAACTTTCTTCCATAATGGACACTCCTCTTTTGAAAAACGCCACCACCACTTGAACAGGAGATCGGTGTTTCTAACCACGACGTCACCCACTCCCAAACCACCCAACCTTTTAGGAGCCTGACCCATTTCCCACTTAACCATTGGCACACCATTTTTTAGGAATTGTCGCTGCAACGAAATCAACTTTTCTGCCACTGTCTTTGGCATTTTGTACAGGCTCAAATACTACACCGATAAGCTATTCAACACAGATTTAATAAAGACTAGCTTACCCGCTTTATTGAGCACTTTTGCCTTCCACAAGCTAAGTTTCTCCTTGACTTTATCAATTATAGGTTTCCAAGTGCTGACCAGCCTTGGGTTCGCCCCTAAAGAGATGCCAAGATATCTAACTGGAAGGTTAGCCTCCTTACATCCCAATGAGTTGCACATGTTGTAAGTCCACTGCTGATCACAATTGATTGGGACTAGACTTGACTTGTTAAAATCGATACTAATCCCGACATCAACTCAAAACACCTTAGCAGCCTGGCATAGTTCTTGATAGTCTCCTCCTCCGGTGGACAGAACAATATAGTGTCATCCGCAAACTGGAGGTGTGACAACTTTATATTATCCTTGCCAACCAACAGTGGCAAAATATGTCTATTTCTAACTGCCTTCCCTAGCATCCTATGAAAAACATCAACAATAAGAACAAACAGAAATGGGGACAGTGGGTCACCTTGTCTCAAGCCCCTCTCTATCGTAAAAGGTTTAGATGGTGAGCCATTTATCAGTATCGACATGGATGCAGTGCCAACACACTCCTTCACCCATTCTCTCCACCTCCAACCAAAGCCCGTCTTCTATAGCACAATATCCACAATGCTCCATTTTACCCGATCATAAGCCTTCTAAAAGTCTAATTTAATGATAGTTGCTTTCTTCTTTCTCATCTTTAACCATTGCACTGTTTTGCAAGCAATAAATGCCCCCATCATGTATTTTCTAACCTTTCACAAATGCGCTCTGGGTCTCTCCTACTAAGCCTGACATCACTGATCTCAATCTTCTAATCATCACTTTAGAGATCACTTTATATATGCAGCCTACCATGCTAATCGGCCTGAGGTCTTTGACCTCCTTAACTTCAGTGAACTTAGGTGTTAGGGCCACCCACGTAATATTGGAATCAGCAGGCAACCTTGATGACCAAAAGAACTCCAGAACAGCTGTTGTGAGCTCCGTACTAATCTCACCCCAGCACTTTTTAATGAAATTCATGTTATACCAATCACTTCTTGGAGCTTTAGATGATTCACAATCCCAAACCGCCTCTCTAATCTCTTCCATTGCCGGCATCCTCTCCAAAGCTACGGAATCTTCTTCATCAATCCTATTTACCAGTCCGTCCCTAAACCCCACAACCGGTGACCTTTCCTGATGGTACAAATCCTTGTAAAACTCTCTGATAGCAATCTTGATTCAAGCTTGATTTCTTATCAACCTTCCGTTAATTACCAAAGCGTCAATACTATTGTTCTTTCTTCTTGCCGATGCCAAGCTATGGAAGTACCTTGTATTTTTATCCATATCCTTTGCATGCCTGGATCGCAACATCGGCTTCCAGTGTATTGCCTTTCTCACATACCACTGCTTGCAGCAGCTTATTAGAGCCTTCCTTCTAGCCTCCACTGTACCATCATAAAATCCATTGCCAACCATCTCGTCTATCTTCTTGATCTCCTCCTCAAAATGCTGAATTTTCTTATCCATGTCACCAAACTTGTCCTTATGCCATCTCTCCAATGGCAGCGTTAGAGCCTTCAGCTTATCTGTGAACTGTACCTCACCTAGATTCCTCCATTTCTCCCTAACCATTCTTAGAAAACCATCATGTGTGAACCAAGAATCTAGACTCCAAAAAGGACGTAGACCACTTATGAACTTGGAATCCTCAACTATAATTGGGCAGTGATCTGAGAAACCTCTTGGGCCTCCTTTTAAAAAAATCTCCAGGAACTCCTCAATTCATTCTAAACTCACTAGAACTCTATCTATACAACAGCAAGAATGGCTTCTGAACCATGTAAAATGTCGGTTATTCAACGGTAAGTCCACTTGCTGCATATCTTGAACCCAACCCTTAAAATCTTCTGCAGACGCTGTTAACCTGTCCTGACCTTTTCTTTCTTCGACCTGAATAATCTCATTAAAGTCACCATATAACACATCAGAACTTGACATCGCTAGCTATAAAGCTCAGTTCCTCCCACACTGCAAGTTTCTCCACTCTAGTATGAGCACCATATACCAAACAAAACGCACAATTGAACCCATTCTTTAGAAGGACTCCTTCAGAACATAACCATCTATCTCCTTTGTAACAGTTACTCATTCTAAACAGCATGTCATCCCACATTAACAACAGACTCCCAAACGTTCCTTCCGAACCTATATACTTCCATCCCACAGCATCATTTTCCCAAATACGTATTACATCAAACTTATTCACAACTTGTAATTTAGATTCAACCAAGCCTAAAATATTCAATTTCTACTTCTTTTTTAGTTCTTTCACCATACTCAATTTTCCAACCCCCCGTAACCACCTAACATTCCAGGAACAAAAAATTATTTTACAGTTTTATTACACACCTTATTGAGTTTTTTTGGTCTACGTCTTCGTACGTTTTCTTTCTGTTTTTCCATCCTCCTCTTTTGAGCTAAAGTTTCATTCTGTTCTTGAAGAATTGCCATGATATTATCTTCTTTGTCGTACTGTATTGCTCCTAATTCGACAGCTAGTTCCCACATCTTCTTATTTTCCAGCATCTGTTCTTCTCTTTCCAAGGCCATTCAGTCCTTGTTCCGCAGCTTATCAACACCAAAATCTGTGGCAGCCCCATCCTCAGCACATCCATCATCAAGCCCCACACCATTCCATGTCGCACAATCTTCTAACTCACCTTCTCCATTTTGTTCTATCCCGACCCTTCCATCCACAGAATTCTGTCCAATCACTATTCTATTCACCTCGGCATCTCCGTCAAATCCAACAGCCCTGGAAGAACGCCGCCTCGCTATCACCGACGATGAAGGGTTGGCAATGACGGTCGCACATTCCATGGAGAGGCCTCTCGGTGGCTGAGTCACGCCCTCTACGCTCCACGACGCAGACCCTACAGCGCCGTCACCTCCATTACTACGGCGTCGTGGCTCTTCTGATCGGCGCTCTGCGTTGCTGCTAGAGATTTCCATGCCATCGCAGTCCTGGTATGCGAACCCATTCTGGCTAGGAGAAACGGCCCATAACCCTGGTCTTGGAGCACTGTGGAGAAACAGAACAGCCCTAACCCGACCCGGCCCCCTTCCACCTGCCCGCCTTCTTCCCCTGCCCCATCATCCTCAGCCCGACCCAATCTCCCTTCCACCAGCCCGCCTCTTTCTCCTGCCCTATCAGCCTGACTTGGGCTTTTGTGTAGTGGGACAAGGCCCATCATGCCTTTTTTAACACTGTTGGCACACATATCCTTTTCGAGCTAAAAAGGAAGCCTGTTTTGCCAGTTTTTCCCCCTAATTGAAACCCGTCTTTAGTCCATCATTATCATACCCCCTGGTCACCGTTCTTTCTGATTCCTCATCATTAACCAAATCATTATATCCCATAAAGTCAGCATTTTCTTCTAAATGAGAATCATCCGTTACCTTTTGTATTTGAAATGGAATTGAATTGCAATAACTCCATTCATTCACGATCTCCTCAGGAATTACCAATCTATCCTTAGCTTCTTCTTCTCTTGGCACCGCCATCACCAACTCAATCTCTGGATCTCTGCTTGGCACTGACACTATCGTGCTCAGGCTGTTCTCACCAAAATTTCACATTCTGTTAAGGGATAAAGTTCACTTACTTCCTCAAGTTTGCATTGTAATCCATAACACTCAAGACCAACCTCTTTAACTAAGACATCGAATCCACTAGTACCAAATGTGATGTGAATCCACTCATTAATAATGTCCATAATACAAGTATCCATTTGCACCCGTCACACACTGAAAGAGAGGCCTGATTCTGTGGCTTTGTCACATCGAATAACTTCTCCCCATTGGCTCCCTATCGTCGTGAACGTGTCTGCTGACTACGTATGCAAAGGAACACCATAACACTCAAGCCATATCCTTCGAGTTTCACTACGCTCTTCCTCATCCCATCTCCATAGATGATGAAAGAATTGCAGTAAATTATTCCTTTTGAACGTGAAGTCTTCTTCTACACTTATTACACTATCAAAACTCAGGAGTGCTTTGTACACTCCTAATTTTCGTACATGCACAACTTGAGGCAAATTCTTTCCAATCATGGTCCTCAAAGAATTATAGTCAATAGCCTTTGTCGTCCCTCCTATTAGACTCCTTTGTAACCAGTCTAGATTCTCTTTTGCCACATGCACTTCTATCTTCTTCGTCCACCCGTTGCTGTGTAGATCTTCTTTCTTCTCATCCTTCCTTAGATCTTTCACAATTTTGCCTGAAGACCTATGGTTTTCCTCACGATGAGATTGTAGCTTAACAATATTTTAGATGTCATCCACCCCATGATGTCTCTTCATATTCTTCCCTTCATTCATACACCGATACTTAGCTTCTCCTACCGAGACAACCTTACTTCATAGCTTCATTCCATTCATTTTCGCAATAGCCTTCATTGCTCCGCCCTTCGTTTTATACCGGACGAAAGCAAAAATGTGTATAGATCCATTCTTATATTTTCGTGACAGATAGATATCATTTATACGTCCAGTCCAGTTGAACAAGTGGTACAACTCCTTCTTAGATATATCCTCCAGTAGATGATCTACAAAGATAGAGAACGATTCATTTTTCAAACAACAGAACTCTTCTCGATTCCAAACCCTCGGATCTCTACTAAAATGCCTAGTTCTACCCTCCTGATGTTTCCCACCATATCTCTCTCTCTCTCTCTCTCTCTCTCTCTCTCTCTCTCTCTCTCTCTCTCTCTCATGTCTTTAGGGATTGATCTTTTCAAAATTTTTTTTGGGAACCATTTATCCTATCATTTAATTTAAAAATTTCTAGCATTAAATTTTTATTGTGTTGAAGTTTTATATTTGAGATAGAACTATAAAGATAAAAACACAATAATGGCTATTTTTTATTTAGACTTTTAAGAGATACCGAAAATAATACATAAATTTTCTTTATTTGGTTTTTTTGTTAAGATTGAAAAATTTTGTCTCCATTACATATATCAATAGATATCTTTCTGTTATATGCTATCTTTGTCAGGTTAGTCTAAACACATACATAATGTTTATATATAGAATATGCTAAAGAAGAAAAGAGATCAGTTCGACTACTAGTACTCACTACAAGTTTTCTTTTTTTAAATAATACTAGATGAACACGTCTTTCTAATAACTAAATTCAATTAAATCAGCCTAATATCACTACAATAAATCAGAATTTTCGAAACGGCAAAAAACTATTATCATAGATCAAAAAATCATTCCTAAAATTTTAGATAATGTTTTGACAATAATTTTTTAACTGTGGTATGCGACCATTAACAATATTAATAGACAATGATTTTTTATCTAAGACAACGACAATAAAAAAAATCGCTGCCTTTATTATCCTAATAGAGAATGATTTCAATTGAAGTTTTAAAGAACGGTTTTTACTATTGTCTATAATAATTCAATAATTTCAAATCGAAATAAATAGACAACAGTTTTATATCATTGAAATCTGTTACGAATTGGAACAACAGTTTTAACACCATTACTTTTTTGTTGATGATTTTAAGAACGGTTTATACACCGTTGCTTTTTGTAATTTTTTTACAATGGTTTTAACACTATTTTTTTGTCTTGTAGCTTTGGACAACCTTTCTCGCATTATATTGTTTCTTAATTATAACTAACGATTTTTGTATTAAATGATCTTTTTGTTTCCAATAGATTCAATATATCCAACACAATCATGTATTAACCATCAAATTTGTTCATAAAGTATTCTATAAAATTCATACATATTCGTGACATATAAAAGAGATTTAGAAGTCAAATAGACTAAACTACCTTAAAATCACATAATACAGTCATAACAATATCTAATGATAAATAAAAAAATTTGAACTATTATAATAGCAAATATTTATCATCATCTCAACAATTTAGTGACTTTTACTCTATAGTATTTAATCTTCAAAATTTGTGTGACTAAGTTCTTTTTTCCTATTCAAAATGATTTTTCTGTAAACAAAAAAATTAGCAAATCAAATATAATGTTAAATCAAATGCTAATAACAATTACTAAAAAAGAGAGAAAAAAGGAAAAAAAAGAGACAAATGCTAGTGATATAGTGGGAAAGAATCTCAATTATTCTCAACAAGAAATAGAAATAACTTCAATCTCATTCTAAAAGGATTGGTTGCAAAGAAAAAAAATAAAAGAAAACCTATGACCAATTTCTTAGTTAGCATATTTTATTTCATCTTCATCTTTTTCTTCTAGTAACTAATCAAACAAACTAGCAACAGAAAAAGAGGATAAAGGGCAGATAAATCACTTTTTTGGACTATTAGAATGTAAACAACAATTTGCACCCTTTTTTAAAGGCTCCAACTAAAATTAGGGTAATTTTTTATCTAAAAATATATAGGTTTTTTTTGGCCTTGAGAAATATTTTATGTAGTTTACTTGCTCAGTGGTAAATTGGACTTTTTTTAATAATTCACAATTTTCATTCTCGTGTGCTTCTCCACACAAGTCAATTCCAATTTAATGTTACACAACTTTCAAAATACTATTCCCAATCAAGTTAAAAAATTATGAGAAAGAGTTTCAAGCAAATCTCAATATTAAATCTCCCAAAGAATTAACAGAATTTAAATAACAGAATCCAAGACAGAATTAGAATATTTTCAAATACTTCTAACCATTAAGATGAAGAACAAAACTCAAATCTTGAAAAAGTATGAATGCATTAATCAAAATAAAAGAAACAATCACATTACCAATCCATGAAAATCAAACCAAGCTCCTAACCTTAATAAAGGAGTTTTAGTTACTCATGATAAACATAAAAACAAACTAAACTAATGAATGAGATGATGGGATGCTCAATCATGAGATGATCTCTGCGAAACATCGTTCATTTATTTATATCATAAATCCTATCCCAGAATTAAATTTCAAAAACTAAATATAATCTTATCTTTGGAAGGATAAGATGACTAAAACAATAATTCAAATCTAAACTAAAACTAACTCTTATCTTTCTAAAAAGTTAATAATAACTAATCATTTAAATCTTAAATCTTTGGGTTGAATTATAACTTCCTAAAAAAGGATCATGGGCCTGGTATGGGACTTGGTACATTGGTGCCAGACTTCAATGCATTTTTGGACCACTCGGAGGTGGAACGGTCTTCAATGTTGGACACCAATCAAGCATGATAGGAACCCATCATTGTGGAACACTTGGCGATAGGTGCCACCCTCCCAAGGCAGCGCCAGCCTTCATTTTCTTGTTAAAGCTGCTGGGCTCCAATTTTAGGTGCCGGACTTGGTGGGTTGGGCACTGAGCGCCCATTTAGTAGATTCTGGGTATGGTGTCCCGCTTTTTTGGGAGTACAATCTCTTGCCTTTCTTGTTTGCTTCTTGATGTACTACTATTTCATGGTACATTTTAGGTTGAATTGAGTGGATTTTATCTATTATTCTCACACTTATTCATATAATTTGCATGTTTTACATTTTTCTTCCTAATTTTGTACTATGATTGAAAACATGCTTCTTTGGCCTTAAATTCGCTAATTTTAATCTTCTCTTATTACCATTCGATGCCGTGATTTGTGTGTTAAGTGATTTCAGATTTTCTAGGGTAGGAATGGCTTGGAGGATGAAAAAGAAGCATGCAAAAGTGGAAGGAACACAAGAAGTTAAAGTTTTTAGAATCTGGTAGCGACGTGCACGCGTAGGCGACGCGTACGCGTGACTGGTGCAGCAGACAAATGACGTGCATGCGTAGATGACGCGTACGCGTCACCAAGAATTTGTTCAGCAACACGTACGCGTGGCTGACGTTTACGCGTGACAGAGCGCACGTGCTGCATTAAATAGAAAACGCTACGGGCGATTTCTAGGCTGCTTTGGACCCAGTTTCAGGCCCAAAAATACTGATTAGAGGCTGCAGAGTGGAGTTGGATGGGGGGATTCATTCATTCACACATTCATTCACAATTATTAGGTTTTAGATGTAGTTTTTTCGAGGGAGAGACTCTCTCCTCTCTCTAGGTTTTAGGGTTTTTAGGTTTAGCTTTTCTCAAATTTAGAATTCTACATTGCTTTTATTTAGTTTTCTTCTACTTTTATTTATTCTAGTACTTTAGTTTGTCTACTTCTATCATTGATTCTTTTATGTTGCCAATTTAGTTTATGAATTCTTCTTGTTTCCTTTAATCCTTATTAATGCAAGTTATGTTTTCATGTTTATGATTGCTTCTTTCTCCATTTGTTATTATTGTTTCCTATTGCAATTGTTAGTCTTAGATTTTGCTATGTCTTATTACTTTTCTATGCTTTTATTTTGTGCCTTCCAAGTATTTGATAAAATGCTTGGTTGGATTTTAAATTAGATTTTTGTATTCTTAGCTTGGATTGAGTATTTAGAGACTCTTGAGTTATCAAAAGTCTTTTGTTGATGGGTGATTGAGACTTGCTGGTTGGCTTAGGCTTCACTAAATCTAGTCTTTGATTAGGACTTGTGAACTTAAGTTGATATTGCTCACTTGACTTCTCTTTATTGTTAAAGGTTAACTAAGTGAAAGCAAAAGGCAATTACCATCATAATTGATTATGATAATGAGGATAGAAATTCCAATTCTCAATCCTTGCTAGGACTTTCCTTGGTTGTTAGTTTATTTCCTTGTCATTTACATTCATTGTTCAACATTTAAAAACCCCAAAAATACTTTTCGATAACCAATAGTAACGTACTTCCCTGCAATTCCTTGAGAGACGACCCGAGGTATGAATACTTCGGTTAATTTTATTGGGTTTGTATTTGTGACAAACAATTTAAACATTGACCGAGGATAATTTGTTGGTTTAGAACTATACTTGCAACGCGACATTTTTGCGAAAATCTTTACCGACATTTTTCCTCCGTCAAGTTTTTGGCGCTGTTTCTGAGAAATTGCAAACGTGTGCCTTATTATTGGTTATTGTACATATTTGCCTTTTGTTTATTTGTTAGTTTTAGGACTTTATTGCTTATTTTTATTCGCTTTTATTTTTATTTGCTACTATGAATTCTCACCCCTATGGCTATGAGTTTGGTTCAAATTATGTTGTAGGGAATGGAAGCTACAATGAGAACATGCATCAAGGAAGGTACAATCAAGGGTGGGAGGAGCCTCAAGCTTATGGACAACCTCCATGGCAACAACCCTCTCCGATGTATTACGAGCAAGAGCCATCCTGTGATACATACCAAGACAACGGTTATGGTGGACCTCTTTGTGACAATCAACAACCACCACCATATGCTTATAAACCCCCTCTTCAACATAGCCTTGAACCACCATACTCACAAGCCCCTTCCCACCATTTACCTCCATATGACCCTAACCCTTATCCACCATACCAACCACCATATGAACCATATGAACCATACATAGAACCACCCATATTCCAATACAATACTCTAAAGAACCACCACCTCAATATACACCATCTCCATATCCTTATCAAGAAGAACCACCTTCGTATTATAAGCCCTTTCTCCCAACAAATGAACCCTCTTATCCACCCCAAGCTCCCATAGATGATACTTTTAGTGTTATTCGCCAAGGGCAAAGAGAGCTTCACACCACACTTACCTTTACTCTCACCGGTCTCACCTCTACTCTCCAAGCTCTTATATCCCGTGTGGATCCATCCTCTACCCCCAATACTCAACCCTCAAGCTCTAGTGCACTTCCTTTTCACCCATATCCATCAATCCAAGAGCAACATAATCCCAATTATGCTATTGACATGGAACAAGAGAGAAGGGATCATCTTAGGGACTTAATGGATCGGGTTCACGCATCCATACTTCAAGAGAAGTAAGAGGAGGCCCAAAAGGTGGAGGTAGGAGAGACCTTTGAAGAAAGTTGTCAAGAGGTGGAAGTCATCAAGGAGGAGCTGGATTTTGTACTAGAGCAAGTGGAAAAAGCCAAAATTATCAAAGAAGAGGAAGTGGTTGAAGACTTAGGAGATGCGGAAACTCCTTGGGAATCTCAAGTCATAGAGCCTCCTTCCAAGACACTTGAATTTTATGTTGAGGAGGTTGATCATGAGATGGATTCAATAATTGATGAGTTTTTATCTACAATTGAATCCTCTCCCATTGAACTTGAGAAAAAGGTTGATGTTGACTGATGACAAATCATCTTTTGCTAGTTTCACAAGCATTTTCACTTGTTTTATTAGGTTTTATGCACTTTCTTGAGTAATAAGTAAGCAATTAGATTGGAGCTTCAAGCATTTCCTAAGACAATTAAACATGGTTATTTATGTGCTTTCTCATAAGGTTTTATGCTAATTTTGCTTGATGTATTGAATGATGCAAACACCTTGTGATTATAGCCAACTTTGATGTAATTGTTTGATTGATTTTAGGTGGAAAAGAGGCCAGAAAGAAGCAAGAAAGAAGAAGAAGAAGCAAAGCAATGTAGTGTTGGAAGAGAAGGGATAGGCAACATTGGTGGCTAAGTTGATCCACCAACGTTGCAGGCAACTTTTTTGGAATTGAAATTTGGGTGTCAACATTGAGGGCAACGTTGGTGATCCAACGTTGCCTCAAACGTGGGGGAAAAGAAGTGAAAAATTCTGCTGGTACTGGCATTGGAGGGAAAGTTGGTGAGCCAATGTTACCTCCAACGTCTTCAATGGTTTTCAAAAGCTGGATCTAGAAAAATTTTGGGCGACGCGCACGCGTCAATGACGCGTACGCATGAATATGTAAAGCGTGCACATGCATGAGCTGCACGCACACGTAGGATGGAAAAATTCACTATCGACGCGTACGCGTCGGTCACGCGTACGCATGACAGTACGAACGTTGGAGGTCCAACGTTACCTTAAACGTTGCCTCCAACGTCCGCGACGAGCAACCCAAAATTTAATATGGAAAATTTGCAATCCATGCGTACGCGTGGACCACGCATACGCGTGGATGCATATTTTGGCCAGACATGCCAACGTGTGAGTGACGCATACGCGCAAAATGCCATTTTGACACGTACGCGTAGGCGACGCGCACGTGTGGGTGGATAAACGTTGGTGCACCAACGTTGAGTCAAACGTTGGCGCCAACGCTTATTCCCTTGGAAAGCCTCTCTCAAAGCCAACGTTTGACTCAACGTTTTCTTGCAAACATTAAGGCCAATGTAAACACCAGCAGTAATAAAATTCAACACCATTGCATGATAAAAAACGTGAATTGCCAATTACCCCTCTTCAACATCACTAAGACCCATTCTTGCTTGTTTCAATAAGGCCCAATCCTAGGACTTGAAGACCAATTTGGAAAGTGTATAAATAGAAGAAAATTTGATTTAGAAGAATGCTGGTCAGTAGGAAATTGGAGATAGAGTGTTAGTTAGCAGATCTGAATTGTATTTTCCTTCTATATTTTCTTCTGCATTTTTTCTCTGTAACTTTCTATTTTCTGATTTTACTTGAGCTATGATGAACTAAACCCCAAATTCATTAGGGTGAGGAGCTCTATTGTAATTCCAATGAATTAATGAAATTCTTCTTCTTCTCAATTCAATTGTATAGTTATTGGGTATCTTCTGTTTTGATTTTGAATTATTCACTCCGGAAGGGGGTTTAATTCAATGAATGCTTGTGTGAGCCTCGAAAGGAGAATCACTTGCATTAGAATTAGAGCTCTATCCTTCACTACTCTCTTGATCAACACTATTCGGGAGGAATTAAGATCCTGAGAGTTAGTGTGGCTTATGGATGAGAGATATGCACTTAACCTCTTCTCATGATGATTAGATCAAGGAATTGGCAAGATTGATTGTGATTAGAGAGATTGGATTACCAAGGAATTAGGATCCAATCAATTTCAATCTGCCATAGATCTACTCAAATGATTGAGAAAGGAGTTGAGACCAATTTGATTCATGAAGGATTACAGTATCTCCAATCCCTGATGAATCACTTTCTTTGAATTTTTTTTCATCTTAGAGTTTTCTGATTTCACTACAATTACATTTTCCATTTCTGTTTTGATTCTCAGCACCTAAATCCCTTTATTATTCATACAATTTAAGTTTCCTGGCTATTTAGATTCTGCAATTTAAATTCCTTGCACTTTAAGATTAAGTTATTTACCTTTCTTGGAATTTAAGTTTTAGCTCTTTTCATTTCTTGCACTTTAAGTTTTATCCATTCAAGCTTCCTGCAATCTACTCTTCTGTCAAACTACATTCTGCATTCCAGCTTTCTTGCAATTTACTTTCTGTTAATCAAATTTCACTCAAATCATCAACTATCTGCTTAACTAAATTCATCACCATACTAAAATTGCTTAATCCATCAATCCTTGTGGGATCGACCTCACTCTTGTGAGTTTTTACTACTTGATGCGACCCGGTACACTTACCGATTAGTTTGTATGGAATCGATTTTCCATCATCATTGGCGAAGCTTATCAAGAGGTGGAGATCATCAAAGAGGAGTCCAAGAGAATAAAGCATATATTGGCAGGGCTACCATTGGAGACACCTCTCCCGAAGCCGTCACCATCCGTCCTTTCATTCAAGCGGGTAAATCTCTACTCCTTAAGCTTTAATTTCTCTCTTGCATATGGTTTGCTTGAGATGGATGGTCAACTTAAAGCTCTTTGTGGCTTTAAGAGCAAACGGAAAGTGGTTAGTGGTTAGAATTGCCATTCAATGTTCATTATGGTTGGAAGCTCAAGGCCTAATTGTATTAGTTGGTATAGTTCTCAATTGATTGGGTCTAGGAAGTTGTTGGGATGCTTCATTGAGAATTCGAATTGCTTGCCACTCGGTTGGAACAATGATGACCAACTTAAAGACAGGTGTAGAAACAAGATTTGGGATCCCGGCATACAAGAGGATCAACTTTGGGAGTTTAACGCTTGTGAAGACTTTCATCAAGCCTTGGTGAATTCACTTAGAAATATTGGAGCTTATTGGAAGTCCAAACATTGGTGGAAGTTTCAAGATGTGTTCAAGCACAAGCCACCATGACAAGGAGCTCACCAAATGTCCAACTTAAGGACTTTAACTAAAAGTGCTAGGTGGAAGACACCCCACCATAGTAAATTCTTCCTATTTTCCCCCTTTTTTTTTTGTTTATAGTGGTAATAAGTTGCATTCTTATTTTTAGTTAAGTTTATTTAGTTTAAGTTATGGTTTTACTTGTTTAATAATGTCTGGCATTACTCTGGTAGCCTGTTAGTTTCTTATTAAAAAAAAGTGCATATGACGCGTAAGCGTCAATGACGTGCACGCGTCATGTGGAGGTTCACTCTCATGTATTTCTGAACAAAGAGTTACGTTGGAATGGTGTGGGAGGGGTGCTTGGTGTACAACCCACTCCACACGTACGCGTGATCCACGCGTACGCGTGATCCACGCGTATGCGTCATTAGCAATTTTGTGGTTCCACGCGTGTACGTCAGCGACGCATACACGTGGTATGAAAAATCGGCGTAAATTGGTGAATTGAATAGAGAGTTGTGTGGGTATGATGCTGGAATCGTGCATCTGGCACGACGAGTGGCCATGCGTACGCGTGACCGACGCATACGCGTCGCTTCCTTATCCTGCAACCCACGCGTACGCGTGGGTGACGCTTATGCGTCGCGTTCTGTTTTCCATTCCTCCTCTTTCTTCTCTCCTTTCTTATTCTTTCCTCTTTTCTTTCTTCTTCCTTTTCTTCTTCCCTTCTTACTTTCTTCTTCATTTCTTTAGCTTCTCATCCTTATTCTCTTTTGTTTATTCTATTTGCACACTTTCATTCATTGCATTTTAATTTTGTACTTGTTTTCATGTCTTTTTCTAAATTTGCTATTTTTTTTCTTGGTGTTGAATTTTCTTACTTAACTGTTGACTATTTCTTGCATTATTTTAGTACTTCTTAACTTGTTTGCTATTTAGTTGATATGTCATTTACTTCTATTATTTTCTCACACACATGTTGTAGCTACTATGTAGTTGAGAACCACATTATTACTTGGCATTAGCACACCCATAATTTATTTGTTTGCATATCTTTGTTTGTGGCATCTTCTTCTTCTTTCTTCTTCTCTCCTTTCAGGCTGGCCACCAAGAGAGAAAAGGAAAAGTTTCTAACTGGGGCACAACAAGTCTCTCCGCACCATCTTTTGAGGAAAAGCATCAGTTGTAGCCACCCGTCCACTTGCATATCTTTGCATGAACCGAGGACGGTGCAATCTTTAAGTGTGGGGAGGTTGATACCGACTTCCGTGGGTTAGTTATTTTCTTCTCAACACTAATGTTTAATTTTCTTTGTTAGTTCATTGTTACATTTGCATGATTGATTGCATGTTTGTTAGATTTTGTGCATATTCTACCACTACTTGGTTGAAGTGATGAATTCTTTTCCAAAAAACTGTTTAGAGCATTTCACTAATTTGAATTAAAATTTTTTGTTGAACTTGCTTGAAGAAATTTATTTTAGAACATGGTTTAGAACTCGAACACACAAAACCAGTGAGATTTTGAACCTATTTGATTAGTTGCATTTTATCAAATAATGTTTTATTTTGGTGTCTATTGTTCTCTCTGAAATTGTGATCTTTGTCTTGCTTGATTCTATATTTCTATTGTTTGATGTATGCATGCACTTATGTGATTGAGGCCTTTGTTTCACTATAGCTTACATACCCATATGGCCTTAACTTTTTTATCATCCTTTGCAAACCAATGTTGAGCCTTTTTAACCCCATTTATTCTTTACTTTAATACATCATTAACTCTAAGAAAAAAATAATAAATGTCCTTAATTTGAATCCTTGGTTAACTTAGACTAGTGAAAGTGTTCATGATTTAAGTGTGGGGAAGTTGGATTTCGAGATATTTGGTTTGGGAAGTGAGTATGTTAGACTTTTTTATGAAAATGTGAAAAGAATATTGAGGCCATGTTTATGCATTCAATACCTTAATCATATGCATTAAGAAAAATAAAATAAAAGAAAAAATAAAATAAAAAAAGAAAAAAAAAAGAAGAAAAGAAAAGAAAAAGAGTAAGTAATAAAAGGGGACAAATGCCCCAAAGTAAATGGTGGTAGCAATGCATATGAGTTGTACTCAAAATTGGGATGCATGAATATGTGGCAAACATAGTTAATGGGTAGTTAGATTTTATACTTTGATTACATGGATTGCCTTAGGTTAGGTGGGAAGTTTAGGTTAATTAAGGATTCAGATGTTAGTCCACTTGACCAAATACAATCATACCTTGACCCTAACCCCATTACAACCCTTAAAAGACCTCTTGATATGTGTATTTGTGCATTAAATTTTTGTTGATTAGTAGAAGAAGAGCAAGCCTTAGAAAGCAAGGTTAGTAGAGAATTGAGAGAATCGAACCTTAAACACTTGAGTTATTAAAGTGTATATACTTCCGGTGAGGGTTCGATGCTTGATTTTTTGTTTCCGGCTTTCACAAGCTTTCTTCTTGCAAGTTGATGATCGGAATTCACTCCCCATATAAAATAATGAATCCGTTCTTTTTGCAAGCGCACCAAAAATTATCGTCAAGTAATAACCCACTAGGAGTGGTATCGTATCCACAGAGATTGGTAGATTTGGTGCACCACACCCAGCTCCCCAAGTGGCACGCTCTTGAACCTCCTTCCCTGGCGTGCCATGCCTTCGAACCCAAGTGGCATGCCCAGAGTCTCTTTAATGCTTGGTTAGCCTGGCGTGCCACGCCTTCGATCCCAAGTGGTACGCCCAGGGTCTTTTTGAACCTTGGTTAGCCTGGCGTGCCACGCCTTCGAGCCCAAGTGGCACGCCCAGGCCTTTTTCCTCTTCTTCTCCTCTCTGGAAAGTTGAACTGGCGTGGCACGCCCAGGGTCTGGCATGCCACGCCCCTTGTGTGTGCACCATTTTCTTCTGTGGAAAGTTGAACTAGCGTGGCATGCCCAGGGTCTGGCGTGCCACACCTAGAACTCAAGTGGCACGCCCATGGCCTTCTAGTCTTGGCGTTCCACGCCTTGAAGCTCAAATGGCACGCCCAGTCTTCTTCTTGTTGAGTGATGGGGCTGGCGTGCCACACCTGAGACTCAAGTGGCATGTCCAAGTGAGGAATGATAGCTGGCGTGCCACGCCTTCGATACCAAGTGGCACACCTAGTGAGTGGTTGAGCATTGGCGTGCCACGCCTGAGATTCAAGTGGCACGCCCAAGTGGGGAATGATAATTGGCGTGCCACGCCTTCGATACCAAGTGGCACGCCCAAGTATTTGGCCCTTTACCTCCTTCTCTGGAAAATTGAACTGGCATGCCACACCCTGATGTTCAAGTGGCACGCCCATATTGGTGTGTTTCCTTTAAGCTTGGCGTGCCACGCCTAGGTCCTCAAGTGGCATGCCCAAGTGCTGGATTAGAGTTGACGTGCCACGCCTTCGATACCAAGTGGCACGCCCAGTGTGTATCCTCTTCTGGCGTGCCACGCCCAGCCTAGCGTGCCACGCCCACTTTGTGGCCTTCAACTTTGCTCTCTAGAAAATGTAACTGGCGTGCCACGCCCATATACTTGCATGGCGTTTGTCCTAAGTGGCACGCCCAGTTTCGCATGCCCGGCTTTATTTTGTTATTTTCTTCCTTTTTTGTTGCTCTTTTCACCTGAAATTCAGCACAAACCCATTTCAAAGCAATGTACCATAATATTTATCAATTAGTTCATGAATTGCAATGATTTAATGAGAGTATGCTCTTTTATGGTCCTTTTTAGATAAGAAAAAAGGGTAAATGATGCAAGTCATCACCAAGTCTATGTGTACTTCATTTTATGATTTGAATTAGTGATGTCCAGTTTATATTTGTTCTTGAAAGATTTATCTACTTTTAACCAAGTAGGAAAAAGCATTTTTCATTTAGTTGCATTCATATAGATAGGTTGCATTTCATAAATTCTACCATTCCTCTTCACTCCCTTATAGTTTCTCTTGAGCTTAGCATGAGGACATGCTAATATTTAAGTGTGGGGAGATTTGATGCACTACTATTTCGTGGTACATTTTAGGCTGAATTGAGTAGATTTTATCCATTATTTTCACACTTATTCATATAATTCGCATGTTTTACAGTTTCTTTCCTAATTTGTACTATGATTGAAAACATGCTTCTTTGGCCTTAAATTCGCTAATTTTAATCTTCTCTTATTACCATTCGATGCCGTGATATGTGTGTTAAGTTATTTAAGGTTTTCCAGGGTAGGAATGGCTTAGAGGATGAAAAAGAAGCATGCAAAAGAGGAAGGAACACAAGAAGTTGAAGTTTTTAGAATCTGGTAGCGACGCGCACGCATAGGCGACGCGTACGCGTGACTGGTGCAGCAGACAAGCGACGCGCATGCGTGGATGACGCGTACGCGTGACCAGGAATTTGTTTAGCAACGCGTACGCGTGATAGAGCGTCACGTGCTGCATTAAACAGAAAATGCTGGGGGCGATTTCTGGACTGCTTTGGACCCAATTTCAGGCCCAAAAATACTGATTAGAGGCTGCAGAGTGGAGCTGGATGGGGGGATTCATTCACACATTCATTCACAATTATTAGGTTTTAGATGTAGTTTTCTAGAGGGAGAGACTCTCTCCTCTCTCTAGGCTTTAGGGTTTTTAGGTTTAGTTTTTCTAAAATTCAGATTTCTACATTGCTTTTATTTAGTTTTCTTCTACTTTTATTTATTCTAGTACTTTAGTTTGTCTACTTCTATCATTGATTCCTTTATGTTGCCTATTTAGTTTATGAATTCTTCTTGTTTCCTTTAATCCTTATTAATGCAAGTTATGTTTTCATCTTTATGATTGCTTCTTTCTCCATTTGTTATTATTGTTTCCTATTGCAATTGTTAGTCTTAGATTTTGCTATGTCTTATTACTTTTCTATGCTTTTATTTTATACCTTCCAAGTGCTTGATAAAATGCTTGGTTGGATTTTAAATTAGAATTTTGTATTCTTAGCTTGGATTGAGTATTTAGAGACTCTTGAGTTATCAAAAGTCTTTTGTTGATTGGTGATTGAGACTTGCTAGTTGGCTTAGACTTCACTAAATCTAGTCTTTGATTAGGACTTGTGAACTTACGTTGATTTTGCTCACTTGAATTCCCTTCATTGTTAGAGGTTAACTAAGTGAAAGCAAAAGGCAATTACCATCACAATTGATGATGATAATGAGGATAGGAATTCCAATTCTCAATCCTTGCTAGGACTTTCCTTGGTTGTTAGTTTTTTTCCTTGTCATTTACATTCCTTGTTCAACATTTAAAAACTCCAAAAATACTTTTCCATAACCAATAGTAACATACTTCCCTGTAATTCTTTGAGAGACGACCCGAAATTTGAATACTTCGGTTAATTTTATTGGGTTTGTATTTGTGACAAATAATTTAAACATTGACCGAGGATAATTTGTTGGTTTAGTTGCAACGCGATATTTTTGTGAAAATCTTTACCGACATTTTTCCTCCGTCACTTCTCTTCTCTCTATTTCTTCAAAGGATAATCCTGAATGCACAATAATTCTAGCCAACTCCAACTATATGATTAGCCATGAAAAACTTCATTAAAAACATAAGAACTTCAAATTAAACCAAAGAAAACTACTTAAAAAGATATGAGAAAAATCACTAAAGATACCAAGACATCAGTGTTTCCTCTCTTTCTTCTACTGCTAAGCAACCCCAGCGGTGGCAGCGACTCCCTGCGCTGCCCTCGTCGTCTTCCCTTTCTCTTCTTCTCTCATCTCTCTTTCCCTGTTTCGCATTGTGTCCCCTGTGAGTGTGTGTGAAGGTGAAGCAGTGTGCGTGTGAGTAAAATTTAGGGATTTAGGGCTAGTGTTAGAAAAAGGATAAGATAATAAAAAAAATAAAAGAATGAAATAAAATATTAATCTAGGATTATTATAATATAATAAAATTATTTTAAGAATATATAAAATATGTATCTATTAATTTATTAATAAATTTAAATAATTATTCTGATTTAAAATATAAATTTATTTAATTAATTTGTTTTATTTATAAAATTAAATTTAAAATTTTAATTATTTAAATTAAATTTTCAAATTTTTATTATTTTACAATTATTTAAATTTTGATTCTAATTATGTATAATGATCAATTATTAAAAAAATATAAAAATTCTAATTAAATAAGGTCAATTTAAAAAAAATAATTTAGATTACTTTAATATTTTAAAAATAAAATTTCTGTATAAATAAAATCAATTCTAAGTAATTTATCAAAAATAAAAATATAACGACAGAAACCATGGAAGAAGGAAATTAACTAAAATGTTTTACACAAGATGAAGTTAATACGTATGTATGTGTTCAGTATAAGAAAATGTAGCAATGAATTTTGTTATATTAGTGAAGAGCTTTTAACAATAATAATATATTAAGTAATTTTATAATTAGATTTTTTTATTAGATAATTATTTTGAATATTAATATAATTTAGATACTTTTATAATTATGTTTTTTATGGTTAAGAATAAATATTATATAATTAGATTTTTTTTAGATAATTATTTTGAATAATAATATAATTTAGATCTTTTGCACTATTATTTGGTCAAAATTTGAAAATAAATATGATATTTTGAAGGAATAATTTTTATGTGTACTATACGTATGTTAAGTATTTTTAGGAAATGGTTTTTATGTGTACTATAAGTTAAGTATTTTTAGGGAACGATTTTTATGCGTATCTTTTTGCATAATTATTTAAACAATATTAAAAAATCATTGCTTAATAAAAAATCATTGTAACCGTCATAAAATTATTTTTTAAAATAGTCAAAGAGAACGTTTTTATTTTGTTGTTATAAAATAATGAAAAATTGAACTTTCATAGCAACACTGTAAAAACCGTTATTGTAAGACTATTTAATAGAATAGTTTTGAGATATAGCAAATTTTAGTAACGGTTTTTATGTGTACTATAAATTAAGTACTTTTAGGAAACGATTTTTATGTGTCCTGTAAGATAAGTACTTTTAGAAAATAAATTTTATACGTATTTTTGCATAATTATTTAAATAATATTTAAAAACTATTGCATAATAATTATAATAGTTATAAAAATGTTCTCTATAATAAACTAAGAAAACGACTTTATTTTGTTACTATAAAAAATGAAAAATTGAACTTTAATAATAACACTATAAAAATTATTGTTTAAAACTATCTAATATAACGGTTTTCAAATGTAGCAAAATTTGGCATTATAAAGTTTATGTTTATTGTAGTATATATAATATAGAACAAATGACCATTTATACCCATAAAAGATGAAAACGCTGATATATGTACTCATATTACATCGAAACTAAACTTGTACCCACGCAAGATGCCCTCCGTGTGACAAAAGTACCCTAGTACATTACATCGAAACTAAACTTGTACCCACGCAAGATGCCCTCCGTGTGACAAACGTACCCTAACATCTTGCGTGGGTACAAGTTTAGTTTCGATGTAATGTGAGTACATATGTCAGCATTTTCATCTTTTATAGGTACAAATGGTTATTTATTCATATAATATATTAGTCTAGAAAAAATTATTCACACAGATGTACTCATGAATTATATACTTTCAATCACGCATTTCTTTTCATATTGCTTCTGTGTTTAGAGTATATTTAAAAATTTGCAATTATTTTAAATTTGTAATACCCGGTCTAATCGAAATTTAGTAAATAATAAGTTAAATAGGAGCGAATATGGTTGGAAGATTTGGCAATCGGAATTTGATAATTTAAATATGATATTTGGATTCAGTGAATTTTTCCGAGTTGGAAAATATAGTTTTCTGCGTAAAAGTGCGCAGTGGAATTTTGACCGGCAGTACCGGCTGAGATCTGTCTGGTACTACAACTGAGAAAATTGATTATGGGTAAATAAGATTAAGAAATGAGGAATTATAATTAGGGAAGGTAGAAATATTTAAAGTGCGATTTAGAGCGCTAATCTTAAAGGTTTTGGCCCAAAATTAGGCCAATGGGCAAAAATAAGTGAACCGAGCCTAAGTGGGCCCAAGACCCAACATATATAAACATTAGTTGTGAGCATTTCAGCTCATTTTACCCTAAAAAGAAGGGTTGGGGCGCTGATTTGAGAAGAGAGAAGAGAAGAGAGAAAATCTAACTCTCTTTGATCTTCAAACCACCATAACTTGAGCTACGAAGCTCCGATTGACGAGCCGTTTGCGGCCACGCGTTGCTCTTCTCATTCTCTACAATTCTATCTAAGTTTGGTGGTGAGTATTTCATTTATCTCTGCCCAGTTTTCGAAATTCCCCACTGTTACACGTTTTTGGGTAGTTAGTGTTGAAATCTTGTGATTTTGGGTGTTTAGGGATACTCCAACATGGATTCTAAGTGGGTTCTATCCCTACTTCATATGGGCTGAGGTAAGAAGTGCTCAAACCCTTGTGATTTATCATTTTTATGAGCCCTAGGTTGATGTATGTATGTGACATTGGTTATGTTAGTGTATTTGGTGATGTTGGTGCACAATTGGGAGATTGGTATTGCTTGAGGAGCTTTGGTAAGGCTTGGAGCTAAGGTTGGTAAAGAATTCCAAAGAAGAGGCTCAATTGGTTTGGCTACAAGAGGTACGGTTTAAGTTTCATTTAAATACCGTGTGTTGTGATGAGAATTCCTAGGCTATATGCCCCTAGGATTAAGTTTGGATTGTGTAAATGGTTGGTGCTAATATGCATAGTTGATATGTAATGTGAATTAATGATTGGGTTGAGAATTGTGTGACCTTGTATGCTTGGTGTATTGAGAATTTGATGTACTGGGTAATGAGTATTGATTTGTGGTTTATGCATTTAAATTGTGAAAATTGGGCCGGAGGCCGTGAATTTTGGGCCGGAGGCCGGAAAGAGGTAAGAAAGGTAAGTCGATGTGTGCATTGTATGATGGTACAAGTGATTGGATGAATTTCAGATAATGAATATATGAATGATTAGGTTGGTTATTGAATAATAAGGTTTGAGAAGTTGAAGTGTGGAATTTGGTAATTTTGGGTGAAATTATGTAGACGAGGTATGTTTGGTTCGGTTGAGATATATTATGTGATCATATATGTGATTATGATTATTGATGTCTTGATGGTATGATGATGCATTAGAGATATGTATGTTGTGATATATGCTTGGGGAATGATTAAGGTTGATTTGTGGGTGAAATCACATGATAGTGAGTATGATATTGATTATGTATAATGATGGTTGATTGGAAATGGTATTATTAGAAATTGGGATGAGGAAGGATGTATGACATGATATTGTGTTTGTCCTTTAGCCATTTGATTGAGAAGTGTTAAAATGGTTAGATGTGGTTTTGGGAATTTTTGGTAAAGTGTCAATGTGTGAGTTGAGGATGGCTTGATGTGGATTTTGGTACATTTTGATTGATTTCAAAAAGGGTTGAAATTGGCATGTTTTGGTTGATTTTGAAAAGAGTTGAAAATGGCTTGTTTTGAAAATGGCACCTAGTGGTTTTGTATGAAAACATGGTTTTTGGGCATACTTTGACGGGACATAACTTGGACTACGGATCTCTGTTTTGTGCCAAATCTGTTTAGAAATGAAATTGGATCCGGGATGTCCATGCCGTTTGAAGAACGGGTGAAAAATGTTTTAAAATGAGAAAGTTATGTCCGTCGGAAGATTGGGGGTTGAATCTGTAAATTCTGCAGCTTTTAACTTAGAAAATTTTTAGCTGAATGACCCTCCACGCGTAGGCGCACTTGGCGCGTACGTGTCGTTCTTCAAGAAGGCACTATCCACGCGTGCGCGTGGTGTGCGCGGGCGCGTCGATGCGCTGCACCAAATGCCCAGCTATTTTCCCGAGAGTTGTGCCAGAGTTGTGCCAGTTTTGTGCCTGGGGCGCAAGAGCACCCACGCGTACGCGTGGCTGACGCTTGCGCGTCGTTTGGCTATTTTTCAACCCGCGCGTCCGCGCGTATGACGCTTGCGCGTTGATGAGTTTTGTGGCCATCCACGCGTGCGCGTACGCGTGGCCCTGTTTTCATGCCAAAGTTGATTTTTGAGTTTTAAAAGCCAAATCTCATACTTCTAAGCCTCCGATCTCACCTCTTATGTATTAAATCATTCTGATATGCCTAGCAATGAGCTGGGGGATGTGGTAACTTGCGAGTGAAGCAAGGGGAAAAATTATGATCAATGATGATCAAAGATGATTATATGAGATATGGAGGATGACGGTGGAAGTACCGTGTATGCCATGAGCCGGAGGGCTATATTTATTGATAAATGGTCCGTTCTTGATTGGACCATGATCCGGATGGCTGAGTTATTGCCGGGTTACGGCAAAGCCATTATTGTTTATGGCTGAGTATAAATGCATATATGATTAATGAATGAATATGTTAAATGGATAATAATGAAAAAATATTGAAATGTGATGTGCGACCCCGGGTAGTAGGCAGTGGCGTTGTCCACTTGCTCCGGGTATGAGACGGGAAAGGAGGATTATGATAAACGAGTTTAATCGTGGGGTTTTGAACAAATGTGTATTTGTGATACCTGGGTAGTAGCAAGGGTCGTGGTTCGTCCCGCTTGCTCCGGGTCATTGTCTGAGGATTGATAATAATGAAGGGTGATTATGAATAAATGTTTATTTGTGATACTTGGGTAGTAGCAACGGTTGTGGTTCGTCCCACTTGCTCCAAGTTAATGTTTGAGATTTGGTAACAATGAATGTTGATAATATGAATTGAGATTGAATGAATATATGTTTGAGATGCCTGGGCAGTAGCAAGGGTTGTGGTTCGTCCCACTTGCTCCGGGCCAATGCTTGAGATACCTGGGTAGTAGCAAGGGTTGTGGTTCGTCCCACTTGCTCCAGGTCAGAGATTGCGACGCCTGGGTAGTAGCGGCAGTAGTGGTGAATCCACTCTCTCCAGGTTGAGCTTTTAGACACCCGCCTGGGTAGTAGCCGCAGTAGTGATTATTTCACTGGCTCTGGGTTGAGCGGGCAGTAGCAAGGGGGTTGTAGCTCAAACCTACTTGCTCCGCAAGGGGTGTTTCTGTCCAATGGTTAGCTACCAGGACATGTCGGGTTGGCTATATAACCGACAGATGATATCATCAGCCATAGGGCAGGCATTCATCATTTGCATATGTTTGAATTGTTTGGGTTTGCCATTTGTCTTGGATTTCTACATCATATATGCCATGTTACCTGACTATATGCTACTTGTTCTACTTGTATCATGTTTGTGTATTACCTGCCTGTATTGCTTGTGTTTGTACAACTGAAAGGCCCCTCATGCTGGTGTCGGTGGGTTGAGGGCTGTTCTTGATGGGATGAATTGATTATGCGATTGCATGATGATGTATTGATATAGAACTGCTGAGGCAGAACAACTGGTGATGGTTTTGCTTATGATTCTGAGTCTGATTCGTGGAAGAGTCAGCGAGTTGGAAAACATGTGAAACATGAATTGAATTTAGCACTCCCTTATGACAGTTGCCTATACATGGATTAGCGAGAACCTAGGATGAATAATTGGTGAAGAAGTTTAGGATGCTTAGTGAGTTTTTGTTGCAGTACATTGAATTTATTTGGCACTTTTACCGTACTGGGAACCCATGGGCCCGGGGTTCTCATTCCGTATATATCTCTTATTTTTCAGATACAGGTCCAGATGCTCAGAAGTGAGTTGTGGGTCGTCTGAGAGACGGCGAAGATCTTTATTTCCTCTACTTTGTGTTTTGATTAGAATCTCTCCACCTTTGTTTTTGAAAGTTTATATTATGTATTGAACTCTTTGAATTTGCCTATAGAGGCTCTCATGTTTCCTTCGGGAGAGATTAGGATATACTGTTGTCAACTAATTTTATAATGTACTCTAGCCGACCTAAACTTCGCGGGTCGCGACTAGTAGCTATTTACTTATATTATATATATCTATCTGTTATCTATCTCTTAATCTCCTCTACGCCTTGTCCGTATATCGTTTTTGGCTTCACAGTTTATCTTTTGTTGTCGAAACGTGAGAGATACGTCTTCGCGATTTTATTTCTACTCTTTTCAGGCTTCTCGATTAATACTCCTTTCAAAATTACCTATATTTATTTATTAAAAATCCACCTGAGAGTCGTACCACCGTAATATCATTGACTTATGACTCGAGCATAAGGATTTGAATATTAGGGTGTTACAAAATTTACTTAAGAGTTGGAAGTTTTTTTCATATTTTGACAATAAAAAGTTATACAAATTTTAAATTTAGTGAAAATTCAATTCTCAAATTTCAGGCTAAATTAAATCAGATTAAAAATGGCTTGATTTCTAATTCTATTCTTATGATTGATGACATTACTAAAATTATTGTCATTGAAAAATTAAAATACAAAAATTAACCCACTAATTATCTTCTCCATTCAACACAACAGCACCATTGCTACCATCTTTGCTGATATCTCATCCACTATTGCCATCATCATCATTTCCAACACCATTTTAGTAATCATCAATCAAGGTTGTAAGATCTTTTGTCTTGTATAGAATTATGTTAACAAATAAAATAAAATAAAATAAAATCAACAATTAACACAAAAAAGATGTCAATGGTGTTTTTCGAAAAGAAAAGAACGGTGAGGGCCGTAAAAGTGTGGGTGGATGTAGGGCTGAATGGTGGTGGTTGAAGGTGGTGTTAGTGGGCAGTGAAATCATCTTGAAAAGTTAGAGATTAAAGAGTTGAGATTGAGAATGACATTTAAAAGGAAGTTAGCGGTGATTACTGGAGGACAAAATAGTTATTTCAAATAAATTTTACATATTCTGTTTCAATTTTTTTTTTCCAAATCAAAGAATTCTCCCAAGAATTCTATTAAACTATAACTTATCAAAAAATTTTCAAACATACTCTTATTTTTTTATTTTCAGTTTCTTCTTCTAATTCTTCTTCTTTCTTTTTTCTTTTCTTCTAATGTTTTTTTTCTTCCTCTTCTTTCTTATTTCTTCTTTTCGTAATTGTTCGTCATCATTTTATTTATTTCGTTCTTTTTGTTTCTCCTCTTTATTTTTTTTTATAAAAAAAAATAAAAATACAGAACTTTTATGTTTTTGTTTACAAATTTTTATGTCTTTTAATTTATGTATTTATTGTTAAAGATGTGGAACAAATAAATGAAACAAAAAAAAATAGAGTTCAGGTATTTTCTTCTACAAATTTATGTGTTTTTCTTAAAAATTTTATGAGTTTTTAATAATCTTTGTTGCAAAAACTTGCCCTAAAATTTAATATATATATATAAATTTCTAAAGTTGAATATAAAATAATTCTACACAAAAAAAATCTTATTTTTATTGCTCTTGTTACTTTTTTTCTATTTATTTATTTCATATATTTCTCTTCTTATTCTTCTTTTTTAAAAGAAGAGACAAAAATAAAAATAAAAAAAAAAGAAAAAAAAAGATATTGAAAAAAAAAGGGGAGAAAAATAGAAAATGCAGAAGACGAAAATGGAGAAAATAAAAAGAAAGACCCAGAGGAGATGTGTATACATTAAATTAAATTAAATTAAATTAAAATAATTGATTTTCACAGTACGTAAGCGGCCGACCCGGATGGAGTTCTTTCTCATTCCTTACTAAACAACTTAGAAGTACAATTTTCATATATATTATTATTATTATTATTATTATTTCAAACCCACAAAACCATATATGAAAAAAATACTAGAAATTAAAGGATGAGTTTCTTCTTTTTATTTATTTGTTTTTCTTTTTAAAGATAAATTAAAACTAACATAAGATCCGACAACCTACCAATATTCCATCATAATAAGCACATTTGTTATGCTATGCAAAAACCGACCTAAACTAAATCTGAACAAAATAATAACTGAGCAAGGATTTTGCAGATTGTTTGAATACATTATCCAAAGAGTTAAAAATTAAAATAAATATATTAACAGTACACAAATAAAAAGTCTTTTAATACCCAATCCACGTAAATATATTTATTATTAAATTTAAATGTATTGAATTTTTAGAACATTTGTTAATGTTTCAAATGATATCTTTTAGTTGATTAAAGTATAATTATTAAATAATAGTTTATTATATGTGATCCGTACCGAGTATCTCGGACCGACGTTATTTCTCGAAAAGACTACGACTGACAAATAGCACAACAGTTACTAGGTCAATAGGACGTGACTAAGCTCCACGAGATATATCCGCAACAGCGAGGGAATTTCGGGCCGAGCAACGTTCTCGTATCTCAACTTTAAATATCACCACGCAAGCGACCTAACACACACAACGAAGGCGCACATTCAAATCCACTTCACTTCACAAGCTATCTTTTTGAGTTATTTTTAGTATTCCTGTGCAGAGACTAACTTAAACATCGGAGTCCTTTTTAGAGGTACTCCTCACTGCTCGGACAAGGCTCGTACTGGTGGCGTAACCTTCAGCAGGGGAAACCGTGCAGGCATCTCTGTAGCTGCCACCGACTTATACCTCGGTTTGAGCCCTAGGCAGGAACATTTGGCGCCCACCGTGGGGCCCGAGAGATCAACCTTGCCCCCACCCCATTATTTTAATCCTTATAACACATCCATATCCACCTTGTACTTTTTCTTTGCAGAAAAGGAATCATGACTGACCTCACAGAGACTCAGTAACATCCTCGAACCAATGCCAACCTCATGGCCGATAATGCCGTCCTGCTAGTAGAAAATCAGCGGATGGCCGAGCTATTGGCAACAATGCAGAATTATAGACAATGGAAGGATGACAACAAAAAAGCAAATGCCGATCAACACGAAGAGCATCAATCAAAGTCCAACGCAAAGACAGGGGAAAAACCCCCAAAACTGGAAGACGACGAACCAATCCCTTTTTCGAAGAAAAAATGAATTTTAAAATGCCTAAGAATTTTACACTCCCTATGACATTGACACCATATAAGGGATCAGAGATTCTAAAGTGCATGTCACAAAATTAGAGTCCATGATGTTTCTCAATAGTAACTTTGATCCCATCCTGTGCCGATATTTTCCAACTTTTTTAGATGGAGCTGCCTTATTATGGTTTTCTAATTTGCCTGCAGGATTCATAACCAGTTTTGACGAGTTCGCCAAGATGTTCATTGATGAGCGGATAATTTATATCCTTTTTGGCATTATTTTTACATAGTTTTTAATATGTTTTAGTTACTTTTTATTATATTTTTATTAGTTTTTATGCAAAAATTATATTTCTGGACTTTACTATGAGTTTGTGTATTTTTCTGTAATTTCAGGTATTTTCTGGCTGAAATTGAGGGACCTGAACAAAAATCTGATACAGAGGCTGAGAAAGGACTACAGATGCTGTTGGATTTTGACCCTCCTGCACTCGAAGTGGATTTTTTGGAACTATAGAAGCCCAATTTGTGCGCTCTCAATTGCGTTAGAAAGTAGACATCTTGGACTTTCTAGAAATATATAATAGTCCATACTTTGCCCGATATTTGATGGCCCAAACTGGCGTCTAAACGCCGGCTAGAGACCTTTTTCTAGAGTAAAACGCCGGAACTGGCACCAGAACTGGAGTTAAACGCCCAAACTGGCACCCAAGCTGGCGTTTAACTCTAAGAATGGCCTATGCACGTGAAAGCTTCAATGTTCAGCCCAAGCACACACCAAGTGGGCCCCGGAAGTGGATTTCTGCACTATCTGCACTTAGTTATTCATTTTTTGTAATCCCTAGTAACTAGTTTAGTATAAATAGCACTTTTTACTATTGTATTAGGGGATTATGTTATTATCATCCTTGGACTTGGAGGCTGGCCACACGGCCATGCCTAGACTATTTTCTCTTATGTATTTTCTACGGTGGAGTTTCTACACCTCATAGATTAAGGTGCGGAGCTCTACTGTTCTTCATGAATTAATGCAAGTACTATTGTTTCTCTTTCAATTCACACCTACTTCTTCTCCAAGATATACTCTCGTACTTAATTCAGTTAAGTCAGAATGAAGGGGTGACCCGTGACAATCACCCACTATCTTCGTTACTCGCTTAGCCAAGATCCGCGTGCCTGACAACCACAAAGCGGCCTACATGATGTTCAACGTAGTGATTGGACGACAGCCGGAGTATAATTTCTTGGGTCTCTAATCCACGATTCGCATCGTCTCTGCTGACAATAGAGCATCCGAATCTGTGAGGTTAGAACCTTCGTTGTATAGGCTAGAACCAATTGTTTGTGGTATTCCGAGTAGGATCTGGGAAGGGATGGCTGTGACGAGCTTCAAACTTGCGAATGTTGGGCGCAGTGACAGTGTGCAAAAGGATAAGGGTCCTATTCTGACGCTAGTGAGAACCGATAGATGATTAGCCATGCGGTAGCTGTACCTGGTATTTTTCATCTGAGACAAGAAATCCGACAGTTGATTAGCCGTACAGAGATCGTACCTAGTATTTTTCATCCGAGAGGATCATACAACATGCCATGGAAAGGAGCACGCATGATTAGAAGAAGACAGTAGGAAAGCAGAGGTTCAGAAGCAACAAAGCATCTCCAAACGCTTATCTGAAATTCCCACCAATGAATTACATAAGTATCTTTATTTTATTTTATATTTTATCTATCTTTTAATTATCGAAACCTCATAACCATTTGAATCTGCCTGACTGAGATTTACAAGATGACCATAGCTTGCTTCAAGCCGACAATCTCCATGGGATCGACCCTTACTCACGTAAGGTATTACATGGACGACCCAGTGCACTTGCTGGTTAGTTGTGCGGAGTTGTGAAAAGTGTGAATCACAATTTCGTGCACCATTCGTCAATCATTTTGCAGCATCCAAAATCTATGTGAGAGACTCGGACTACCTCAGCATAATTAAGCAAGGACAGCACGAAAGCCTAAAAGACTACATGACACGTTTTACAACAGCAGCCATGGAGATTCCTGACCTTAATCTAGAGGTGCAATTGCATGCTATCAAGAGTGGCCTTCGACCTAGAAAATTCCAAGAAGCTATCGCTGTGGCAAAACCAAAGACATTAGAGGGGTTCTGAGACAAAGCAACTGGACAAATCAAAATAGAGGAGCTACACAAAACGCGGAGGAATGAGAGACCACCATTCAGGAAGGACGAAGACAGACCTTATAGGTCCCAGAAGAAAGATTCAAAAAAACCTTTTAAGCTGGTTCCGAAGTTCGATTCATACACCAAGTTCAATACCAAAAGGGAAGACATAATCAAAGAAATCCTTCACAACAAGCTCATAAAACCACCAAGCAGAGTAGGTACGTACCAAGACCAAAGGTATGTCGACAAAGCAAAGCACTGTACTTTTCACCAAAAATTCGGCCACACCACGGATGAATGCGTGGTGGCTAAAGACACACTAGAAAGGTTGGCACGACAAGGATTACTGGACAAATACATCGGCAGGCAAGTGCGGAAAGAGCCGTCAACCTTGGACGAGGTAGAACACCTGAAGACAAACAACAAAAAGTCTCAATGGTAGAATAGTCAGCCACCAAAGAAAGTCATCAATTAAATTTCAGGAGGGTTCGCATGCGGTGGAGAAATAAGCTCGGCCAGAAAAAGGAGTTACAGAACCATGTTAACGGTGCAAGGCGAGACACCATCTAATGTACCTACACCAAGAATCCCCGGTATAAAATTCACAACCAAAGACTTTGAAACCAAGACTGCTAACCTCGACGACCCTGTCGTCATCTCAGTAATGACCAGAGACCTCCTAATCCAGAAAGTCCTGCTAGACCAGGGAAGCAGTGCTGACGTCATGTTCCTATCAACCTTCAAGAAGATGCAGTTGAACGAAAAAGTGTTACAACCATCCTTCGGCGAACTGGTCGGATTCTCAAGGGAGAGAGTCCCTGTAACATGTTATGTTTGGGTGAGGACGACCTTAGGGGAACATCCTCACTCAAAAACTTTGGACATCCAATATTTAATTGTTGACTGTTTTAGTCCTTATAATATTATTTTAAGGAGACCATCTTTAAATACTTTTGAAGCTATAGTCTCCACCATTCACTTGTGTGTTAAGTTCTATTCAAAGAGAGGAGCTATAGCGACAGTACACTCGGACAAGAAAGAAGCGAGACAATGTTATAACACAGGTCTCAAAGTATAGCAGACACCAACAACAAGTATAAACTCGGCGTACAACGCCAGTGATATACCAGACCTTGCTGAGCTGGATCCTCAGATTAATCATGAACAAAGGCCCATACTAGCAGATGATTTAAATAAGGTAAGCTTGACAGAAGATAAGAACCAATACACTAACATCGGTTCTACTTTGCCTGCAAGATACCCGTAGCAGGTTGCAGACCTACTCCGAGCCAATGTCGATCTATTCGCATGGACCCCGGCCGACATGCCGGGAATACACCCGAAGGTCATATGCCATAGACTGGCCTTGGACCCCAAAGCTTGGCCGGTAAAATAGAGGAGAAGACAACTCGGAAAGGAATGAACTGAAGCGGCAACAAAAAAAACACACACTAATAAGTGGGGTTTATCCGAGAAATACAATTCACATTATGGCTGGCGAACGTAGTGATGGTAAAAAAGAACTCGAGGATGTGGCGAATGTGCGTCGACTTTACTGACCTGAACCGAGCATGCCCAAAAGACTCGTATCCCTTGCCATGCGTTGACAAGCGTGTCAACAACACTTCTGGCTATCAAATACTAAGCTTCATGGACGCGTATTCAGGCTACAATCAGATACTCATGCACCCGACCGACGAAGAGAAAATAGCCTTCATAACTGATCATGGAAACTTTTGTTACAAGGTCATGCTGTTTGGCCTCAAAAATACGGGTGCTACCTACCAGCATTTGATGGACAAAGTATTCCAAAATAAAATTGGGAAAAACCATGGAAGTCTACGTGGACGACATGGTCGTCAAATCAAACACTGAAAAAGAACACTTGACCGACCTAAAAGAAGTATTCGATCAATTAAGGAAATACAACATGCGGCTTAATCCAGAAAAGTGTGTGTTTAGAGTACAGGGAGGAAAATTTTTAGGGTTTATGCTCACTCAAAGAGGAATAGAGGCAAACCCCGACATGTGTAAACCAATCCTGAACATGAAGTTGCCATCAACAATCAAAGAAGTACAATAACTCACAGGAAGGCTAGCCGCCCTATCAAGATTTCTACCAACAATGGCTGCAAGATCGGACCACTTCTTCAACACACTACAAAAATCAAAGAAGTTCGAATAGACGGACAAATGTGAAAACGCATTCGCCAAGTTCAAACAGATACTAGCATCGCCTCCCATACTAGCAAAACCAAAACCTGGTAATCCATTGTATTTGTATCTTTTAGTATCTGCTAATTTAATTTCATCTGTGCTTGTAATAGAAATAGGTTGAAAACAAAACCCAGTATACTTTGTCAGCAAGATCCTGCAGAACGCAGAAACACAATACCCAACCATTGGAAAGCTGGCCTATGCCCTAGGAATCACAGCGAGACGCCTACGGTACTATTTTCAAAGCCACAAGGCCATAGTACGAGCGAATCAACCACTGCGACAAGTGCTGGCCAGGCTCGACCTTGCAGAAAGATTGACCAAATGGTCCATCGAATTAAGTATGACAAAGAATACCAAGCTCGGGGCCCTTTAAAGTCCCAGCCACTGGCTAACTTTGTAGTAGAGTTTACCACCACCATAGACATTTACCTAAAATGTGAACTATACGTGGACAGAGCTTCCAATGAAGACGGAGGAGGAGCTGGAATCGTACTCAGAGACAACAACAGACTGACAACCGAACAATCAATAAAGTACATATTTCCTGTCAGCAACAACCAGTCCGAATACGAAGAACTTTTGGCCGGTTTACGATTGGCAAAAGAATGTGGAATACAAAATATCAAGGTCTGTTGCGACTCATTGCTGGTGGTCCAACAGGTAAACGATGTCTTCTAGGTATGCAAACCTTCATTAGAAAAATACCATACGCAGGCAAAATAGCTAATCACACAATTCCTAAATTTTCAAATAAAACATATCAACAGAAACGAGAATCATAGGGCAGATGTTTTGTCTAAATTAGCTACAATAAGAAAACCGAAAAATAAGACTAACCTGTCACAATTAAAACTATAATATCCTAGTACTTGCAACAACCTTGTTTTAAGCTTGTCACAGGCAAAAGACTGAAGGACCCCATACCTCACTTTCTTGAAGCTCAGAGAAGTACCACATGAAGAGTCAAACCAAAAACTCTTCAGAAGAAAGGCCAGTTCCTTCACCATCATAGGTGATGATTTATATCGTAGAGGATTTTCATGACCCCTACTCAAATGCTTAGGAGAAGAAGAAGCCGACCTGGCCATGGCCGAGGCTCACGAGGGAATCTGTGGCACACATAGGGGAGGCCGAAGCCTCGCAGCAAAGATACTGAGAGCCGGGTACTGCTGGCCGTCATTAAAGAAAGATTGCCTGGAGAAAGTACGCCCTGATTATACACAACCCGACCGAGATGTTACACATAACAGAGGTCGGATGGCCATTTCACAGATAAGGGATGGATATACTCGGTCCCTTTCTAATTTCGAAGGATCAAGTAAAATTCCTTTTAGTTGTAATAGACTACTTTACAAAATGGATAGAGGCTCAACCCATGGCTAAGATAACAGCAGACAAGGTAAAACATTTCATTTGGAAGTTTATTATATGCCGGTATGGATTACCTATGGACATTATTACTGATAATGGTAGGTAGTTCACAGATAAGAAAATAGCCTCTTTCTTATCCAATTTGAATATAAAACACCACTTTTCCTCAGTTGAGGACTCACAAACTAATGGACTCGCCGAAGCAGCTAATAAAATCATTTTGCAGGCAATTAAGAAAAAGGTAACACTAGCAAAAGGAGAATGGGCCGAACTGGTACCCGAGATACTTTGGGGATACAACACCCTTTAAACTAGTCTTTGGGTCAGAGGCTATGATCCCAGTAGAAATATCTCAGGGATCAGTAAGGACAAGTCACCTGGAAGATAATGTGAACAGCCAAGCAAGAAAGGCCGAACTGGACACGCTAGAAGAAATAAGAAACGAAGCAAGGATTAGAAGTGAACCAATACAACAAATAATACGAAATAGGTATAACAAAAGTGTCAGACCTCGGACATTATAACAAGGAGACTTAGTCCTCTGACGCTTAGAAGATGCTCGGAAACCACCAGGACAAGGAAAGCTCGCTGCTAACTAAGAAGGCCCTTTCTAAGTTAACAAGGTACACGGCCGAGGAGCGTACTCGCTACAAACACTAGAAGGAACCAACTTACCAAACACATGGAACATTTTCTCATTACGATTGTATCATACTTAGTTTCATACTAAACACTTGAAGCTCGGACGGTTCTCTTTTTCCTACCACCGAGGTTTTATCCTTAAGGAGGATTTTACTCGGGGAAGTTTTAACAAGACCGACCACTTCAAGCATGTCAAATGTCATTCAACCCTATAAACTATCATTCCGAGTTATTAAAAATCATACATCTCATTCTATATATCCTATTCGAGCACAAATTCAATAAACGTCACATCCGCCATAAGCAGCAAAAACAAGAACTGCATACAAAGTCAATTAGAACAAATTCTTATACAAACAATTCATCAAGTCTTAAAAAGAGACACAAAACAAAGCCAAAAGAAAAATTAGCTAAACATGTCAATCATCTTTGACAACCGCATCAGCGGTCTCATCCTAGACTTCTCCTCTAGGCTCATCATCCACTAGTTTCCCATCCACGACTATCTTTGTAACATCAAACTGGCCAATATCAAAGTCGGGAGCAAAGATGGAAACTTGGCTGACTGCCCAGTCAAAACCAGCAGCAAACATCTCTATGCCCCTATCTTCCAATTCTTGAACTTGGGCCGTCAGTTTCCCTCTGTCGAGGTCATTCTCTTTTGCCTGTTCCTGAAGAGTACGGATCTGATCCTGCAAGGTCCCCACTTCAACCTCCAGATCCTTCATCTTCTTCATTATGTCCATGATAACATTATCCCTCTCGATAACAGACTTCTCCAAAATTTTTCACCTTGTCTACCTCCTTTCTCTCCTCAGCACCAACCAGCTCCATACCACGACCAATACAAAGAAGCCTAGAAGCCATGACCTATAAAGATGCAACACGCTTAAAAAATCAAAAAACAAAAAAAAAACTGAAGGAATGCACTACACCTGAACGTACTGACCGACAATCTCTTTCCCAAAGTCATTCAACAATTGCATATCTGAGGAACTTTGCGCAACTTTCTCTGGAAGGGCAACATAGGAAAACTGGTCGCTCCACACCAATTCCAAGCTGACTCCAACAACAAAACCATGAAGACCCATTTGTTTCTTTAAATTTCCTTTCACCCGAGGTGCGCTAGCAAGATTAAACCTAGAAAGAACCTCAAGTGAATCCTCAGGCTCGGGGCTTTTCTTCTTCTGACCTTAGGGAATAGCACTTGATTGCGCACCATCAGCAACTACCTCCTTCACCACGTTATCAACAGAGACGTCTTTTCCCTCCTTTTCCTTCTCTAAGAAAGATCTCATTTTTGTAGAAGATAAACTCAAAACTCTACCACCTACGCACACAAACAAATTATATCAGTAAATCCAATCATTTAAGCAGAAGAACAGCTGAAAAAATCTTACCAATGTAGTTTCCCAACCCCTCTACATCATTCTCAAATCTCAAAACATCATCAATACACAAAAGTCTCCCAGAGGTAAAACAAAAAATTAAGTACTCCAGCAATAGATCCTCCTTCTCGGTTCTGCTAACCGCCACCAACACTTGCATGGGCTCCGGACACCAAAACAGAGGGAAATTTTCCCCCAGCTCCGAATCCAAGAAGAAGGGATATTCTGTCTCTTTGGAATGAACTTTAACAAACATTTCCTTGAAACTCTTAAAGGAAGACTTGTACAGGACAAACAAGGACTGCTCAAGTTCACCTACAGACCCTTACGAACACCTTTCGCTTGAAAAAGTAAAAAAGAAGACATTCAGAGTGGGAGCTGTTTCCAAAAAACTCATTACACACTCGAAGGCACAAAGAAATGCCCAAGAGTTCGGATGCAACTGTGACAGAGCACAGTTGAGCTACGTTAAGACCTTACATTCAAAATCAGAAAAGGGGAGTCTAACACCCAGTTTTGTAAACAAGCAAGTATATACTTAAAAGCATGCCCAATCTCCACGTTTTTCACAAACCCTATCTTCAGCATTGCAGTAAACTAATTCTAAACCCACACCAGACCCAGGACGAACCCAACCCTCAACATTAAAAATATAGAGACTCTTCTCACTCCAGAGAAGAGAGGCGCTGATAAGCCACTATTTTATGGTTTATCTTGTGCTCAATTGAGTGGTTTTTATCAACTCTTTACCCACTTATTCATACTATTTGCATGGTTTTACATTTGCCTTCCTAATTATGTGCTTTGATTGAAAACATGCTTCTTTGGCCTTAAGTTCCCTATGTTTAAATCCTCTCTTATTACCATTAGATGCCTTGATATGTGTGTTAAGTGATTTCAGAGATTATAGGGCAGGAATGGCTCAGAGGATAGAAAAGGAAGCATGCAAAAGTGGAAGGAATACAAGAAGTTGGAGAAACTGCTAAGCTGTCCAGCCTGACCTCTTCGCACTCAAACGGCTATAACTTTAGCTACAAAGATCCAAACGATGCGGTTCCAGTTGCGTTGGAAAGCTAACGTCCGGGCTTTGATTTAATATATAATTTTCCATAGCTACCCCTACGTTAGGTGATGCGAACGCGTAAATGATGCGCCCGCGTGGACGACGCCTCCGCGTCACTTTCCCGCGACCTGAACGTACAGTTTTCAGCCCAAAACACACAGATTAGAGGCTATAAATTAGGGGAATGCATCCATTCATAAACAGGCTTTCATATTCACAATTATTAGGATTTAGATGTAGTTTTTAGAGAGAGAGGTTCTCTCCTCTCTCTTAGGATTACGATTTAAGATTTCTCTTAGTTTTAGGAGTGCCTCTCGATCCCAGGTTCAATGTTTCTTTTATTTATTTCTCCAATTTAATTTATGAATATCCATGTCAGATTTAAGTTCTTTTGTGAATGCAATTCGAGGTATTCTCAGGTTTAATTTTGCTTTGCTTTATTTATATGAATGCTTTTAATTTAATTTAGATATTTTTCCTTTTGGCTTTGGTTAAATAATTGGTGACTCTTGAGTTATCAAACTCATTGTTGATTGAAAATTGGAATTCTTCAAGAATTAATTCGAGTTCCAATAACTCTAGCCTTTCCCAAGGAAAGACTAGGACCTGAGGAATCAGAATTAATTCATCCACTTAACTTACCTTCATAGTTAGAGGTTAACAAAGTGGGAGAAAAATTCAATTCTCATTACAATTGATTAGGATAGCTAGGATAGGACCTCTAATTTCTCATACCTTGCCAAAAGTTTATTTACAGTCATTTATTTATTTTACTTGCCATTTAAATTGCTTGTTCTTCATTTACTTTATTTGCTAATTAAACTATTCACTCCTCATTCTCAAAACCCCGATTTACAATCTCCATAACCAATAATAAGAACATACCTCCCTGCAATTCCTTGAGAAGACGACCCGAGGTTTAAATACTCGGTTATCAATTTAAAAGGGGTTTGTTACTTGTGACAACCAAAACTTTTGTAAGAAAGGTTGATTGCTTGGTTTAGTAACTATACTTGCAACGAGAGTTTACTATAACCTCTAAACCATCAATCTTCAGTTCTTCAAAATGGCGCCGTTGCCGGAGAATTGCAAACGTGTGCCTTATTATTGGTTATTGTAAATATTTATTTTTTTTGCTTGTTTATTTGTTTTTATTTTTGTTTTTATTTTTGCTTTTTCGTAAATTAAGAGGTTATTGGTTTTTTTTGTTTATTTATTAAAAAAAATTCAAAAAAAAAATCATATCTTTTTCAAAATCTTATCTTATATTATTTCCAAAAATCAAATTTCAAAATTCAAATTTTAAAATTCAAATTTCAAAAATTTAAAATTCAAAATTTCAAATTTCAAAATTCAAAATTTAATTTTCAAATTCAAAATTTAAATAATCTTTTAATTTAAAATTTGTTTTTATTTTCGTTTTTAATTTTTATTTACTATCATGAGTTCTCACCCCCATCGCTATGAGTCTGGTTACAATTATGTTGCAGGAAGAAGAAATTACAATGAGAACAGGCATCAAGGTTAGAACAATCAAAGATGGGAGGAGCCACAAGGATTTGATCAACCCTCTTGGCGACAACCACCTCCAATGGACTATCAACAACCACCACCATATGCCTATGAACCCTTTCCTCAACATGACTTTGGACCACCATACTCACAAGCCCCTTTCCGCCAATCACCTCCATATGACCCTAACCCGTATCCACCATACCAACCACCTTATGAGCCAAATGAACCATACACAGAACCACCACCTTTCCAACACAACTACTCCCACCTCAATATTCACCATCTCCATATCATTATCAAGATGAACCACCTTCCTATTGTGAACCCTCTCTCCCAACCAATGAATCCTCATATCCACCCCAACCTCCAATGGATGACAGACTTCGTGTTATTCTTCAAAGGCAAGAAAGGATGAATAAGAGTGTGCTAAATTTCGCAGCTGCCTTAGGCGAGTTAGTAAATATAATAGCTTTCCAATATCTGAGCACTCAAAGAACTCCCATGGCTACATGTGGAGAATCAAAAGAAGAGCAAAGCATGAAGGAGACACTAGAAATTTCGGTGGACAATGAGGAACATGGCTTTGTATTGGAACAAGTGGAGGAAGCCATAATAGTTGCAGTGGAAGAAGTGGTTGAAGACTTATGAGATGCTGAACCTCCATGGGAAAGTCAGGTTATAAAACCTCCTTCCAAGGTGATCAAAATTGATGCTGAGGAGGGTGTACAACCTCCAATGCATATCATGACTAAGGACTTGGAAGAGGTCGATCAAGAGATGGAGATTAAAGAAGAAGAAGCACAGTCTCCCATGCCCTTGGTAAGTAAAGAAGAAGAGATTAAATTGGAAGAAAGCTACCAAGAGGAAGAGGTTGAAATTAAAGAAGTTTGCAAGGAGGTGGAAGTTGTCAAAGAGCACAAGGGAGTGGAGCTTGAAATCACCTTGCCAAAGTTATTAGAGACCCCTCCCCCTAAGTTGTCATCATCATTCACAACATTCAAGTGGGTAAAATTCAGATCCCTTAGCTTTCTAATTCCACTTGAATATGGGCTACTAGAGACGGATGGTCAACTTAGAGCTCTTTGTGGCATTAAGAGTAAGAAAAAGATGGTCAGTGGTAAGAATTGTCCTGCAAGGTTGGTGCACGAAATTGTGATCATCAACAATGGCGCCAAAGACTTGGAGCTCTCAAACATGAATCACACTTTGTCACAATTCCGCACAACTAACCAGCAAGTGCACTGGGTCGTCCAAGTAATACCTTATGTGAGTAAGGGTCGATCCCACAGAGACTGTCAGCTTGAAGCAAGCTATGGTCACCTTGTAAATCTTAGTCAGGCTAATTCAGATGGTGATGGAGGATTGATAATTAAAAGATAAACATAAAATAGAATAAAGATAGAGATACTTATGTAATTCATTGGTAGGAATTTCAGATAAGCGTACGAAGATGCTTTGTTCCTCCTAAACCTCTGCTTTCCTATTGCCTTCTTCCAATCATTCATACTCCTTTCCATGGCAAGCTTTATGTTGGGCATCACCGTTGTCAATGGCTACTTCCCGTCCTTTCAGTGAATACATTCCAAATGCGCTGTCACCGCACGGCTAATCATCTGTCGGTTCTCGATCATGTCGGAATAGGATCCATTGATCCTTTTGCGTCTGTCACACGCTCCACAATCGCGAGTTTGAAGCTCGTCACAGTCATCCCTTCCCAAATCCTACTCAGAATACCACAGACAATGTTTAGACGTTCCAGATCTCAGGAATGGCCGCCAATAATTCTAGCCTATACCACGAAGGTTCCAATCTTAGATTAGAAACCCAAGAGATACGCATTCAAGCCATTGCTAGTAGAACAAAGGTGGTTGTCAGGCACATGTTCATAGGTGAGAATGATGATGAGTGTCACAGATCATCACATTCATCAAGTTGAAGAACGAATGAATATCTTGGAGAAGAAATAGACTTGAGTTGAATAGAAAAACAATAGTACTTTGTATTAATTCATGAAGAACAGCAGAGCTCCACACCTTAATCTATGGTGTGTAGAAACTCCACCGTTGAAAATACATAAGAACAAGGTCTAGGCATGGCCGTGAGGCCAGCCTCCCAAACGTGAAAATGTCTATCAAAGTATGAGTTAAAGATGAAAATACAATAGCAAAAGGTCCTATTTATAGAGAACTAGTAGCCTAGGGTTTACAGAAATCAATAATTAATGCAGAAATCTTCTTCCGGGCCCACTTGGTGTGTGCTTGGGCTGAGCATTGAAGCTTCCATGTGTAGAGACTTTTCTTGGAGTTAAACGCCAGCTTTTGTGCCAGTTTGGGCGTTTAACTCCAGCTTTTATGCCAGTTTTGGAGTTAAAAGCCAGAATTCTTGAGCTGACTTGGAACGCCTGTTTGGGTCATCAAATCTCGGGCAAAGTATGAACTATTATATATTGCTGGAAAGCTCAGGATGTCTACTTTCCAACGCAATTGAGAGCGCGCCAATTGGGCTTCTGTAGCTCCAGAAAATCCACTTTGAGTATAGGGAGGTCAGAATCCAACAACATCTGCAGTCCTTTTTCAGCCTCTGAATCAGATTTTTGCTCAGGTCCCTCAATTTCAGCTAGAAAATACCTGAAATCACAGAAAAACACACAAACTCATAGTAAAGTCCAGAAATATGATTTTTAAATAAAAACTAATAAAAACATAATAAAACTAATTAAAATATACTAAAAACAATGCCAAAAAGCATATAAATTATCCGCTCATCACAACACCAAACTTAAATTGTTGCTTGTCCCCAAGCAACTGAAAATCAAATAGGATAAAAAGAAGAGAATATACAATGAATTCCAAAAATATCTATGAAGATCAGTATTAATTAGATGAGCGGGGCTTTTAGCTTTTTGCTTCTAAACAGTTTTGGCATCTCACTTTATTCCTTGAAGTTCAGAATGATTGGCATCTATTGGAACTCAGAATCCAGATAGTGTTATTGATTCTCCTAGTTAAGTATGTTGATTCTTGAACACAGCTACTTTATGAGTCTTGGCCGTGGCCCTAAGCACTTTGTTTTCCAGTATTACCACCGGATACATAAATGCCACAGACACATAATTGGGTGAACCTTTTCAGATTGTGACTCAGCTTTGCTAGAGTCCCGAATTAGAGGTGTCTAGGGTTCTTAAGCACCCTCTTCTTTTTGCTTTGGACCTCGACTTTAACCGCTCAGTCTCAAGTTTTCACTTGACACCTTCACGCCACAAGCACATGGTTAGGGACAGCTTGGTTTAGCCGCTTAGGCCTGGATTTTATTCCTGTGGGCCCTCCTATCCACTGATGCTCAAAGCCTTGGATCCTTTTTATCACCCTTGCCTTTTGGTTTAAAGGGGTATTGGCTTTTTCTGCTTGCTTTTCTCTCTTTTTTTTTTGCATATATCCTTTTTTTTCTGCAAGCGTTTCACTGCTTTTTCTTGCTTCAAGAATCAATTTTATGATTTTTCAGATCATCAGATAACATTTCTCCTTTTCCCATCATTCTTTCAAGAGCCAACAATTTTAACATTCATGAATCAACAAATTCAAAAATATGCACTATTCACGCATTCATTCAGAAAAACAATAGCATTGCCACCACATCAAAATAATTAAACTATTTTAAAATTTGAAATTCATGCACTTCTTTTTCTTTTTCAATTAAAAACATTTTTCTTTTAAGAAAGGTGATGGATTCATTTTCATAGCTTCAAGGCATAGACACTTAGACACTAGTGATCATGTAATAAAGACACAAACATGAATAAATATAAAGCATAAAAATTCGAAAAATAGAAAATAAAGAACAAGGAAATTAAAGAACGGGTCCACCTTAGTGATGGCGGCTTGTTCTTCCTCTTGAAGATCTTATGGAGTGCTTGAGCTCCTCAATGTCTCTTCCTTGCCTTTGTTGCTCCTCTCTCATGGTTTTTTGGTCTTCTCTAATTTCATGGAGGAGGATGAAATGCTCTTGGTGCTCCACCCTTAGTTGTCCCATGTTGGAACTTAATTCTCCTAGGGAGGTGTTGATTTACTCCCAATAGTTTTGTGGAGGAAAATGCATCCCTTGAGGTATCTCAGGTATTTCATGATGAGGAATTTCCTCACGCTCTTGTCCATGAGTGGGATCTCTTGTTTGCTCCATCCTTTTCTTAGTGATGGGCTTGTCCTCATCAATGAGGATGTCTTCCTCTATGTCAATTCCAGCTGAATTACAGAGGTGATAGATGAGATGAGGGAAGGCTAACCTTGCCACAGTGGAGGACTTGTCCGCCACTTTTTAGAGTTCTTGGGATATAACTTCATGAACTTCTACTTCCTCTCTAATCATGATGCTATGAATCATGATAGCCCGGTCTATAGTAACTTCAGACCGGTTGCTAGTGGGAATGATTGAGCGTTGGATGAACTCCAACCATCCCCTAGCCACGGGCTTGAGGTCATGCCTTCTTAGTTGAACCGACTTCCCTCTTGAATCTCTCTTCCATTGAGTGCCCTCTTCACAGATGTCCATGAGAACTTGGACCAACCTTTGATCAAAGTTGACCCTTCTAGTGTATGGGTGTGCATCTCCTTGCATCATGGGCAAATTGAATGCCAACCTTACATTTTCCGGACTAAAGTCTAAGTATTTCCCTCGGACTGTTGTAAGCCAATTCTTGGGGTCCGGGTTCACACTTTGATCATGGTTCTTGGTGATCCATGCATTGGCATAGAACTCTTGAACCATTAAGATTTCGACTTGTTGAATGGGGTTGGTGAGAACTTCCCAACCTCTTCTTCGGATTTCATGTCGGATCTCCGGATATCCACCATTTTTGAGCTTAAAAGGGACCTCGGGGATCACCTTCATCTTGGCCACAACTTCATAGAAGTGGTCTTGATGCACCCTTGAGAGGAATCTCTCCATCTCCTATGACTCGAAGGTGGAAGCTTTTGCCTTCCCTTTCCACTTTCTAGAGGTTTCTCCGGCCTTTGGTGCCATAAATGGTTATGGAAAAACAAAAAGCTTTAGCTTTTACCACACCAAACTTAAAAGGTTGCTCGTTCTCGAGCAAAAGAAGAAAGAAGAGAGTAGAAGAAGAAGAAATAGAGGAGATGGAGGGGGGCTTTGTGTTTCGGCCAAGGGAGAAAAGTAGTGTTTAGGTTGTGTGAAAATGAAGGGGTGAAGATGGGTTTATATAGGAGTGGAGAGGGGGTGTGGTTCGGCCATTATGGGTGGGAAAGTGGTTTGAATTTGAATGGTGAGGTAGGTGGGGTTTTATGAAGGATGGGTGTGAGTGGTGAAGAGAATGGTGGGATTGGATAGGTGAGGGGTTTTTGGGGAAGAGGTATTGAGGTGATTGGTGAATGGGTGAAGAAGAGAGAGAGATGGGGTAGGTGGGAATCCTGTGGGGTCCACAGATCCTGACGTGTCAAGGATTTCTCATCCCTGCACCATGTGGCGTGCAAAAATGCCCCTTGCTGCCAATGCTGGCGTTAAACGCCAGGCTGCTGCCCATTTCTGGCGTTTAACGCCAGCTTCTTGCCCATTCCTGGCATTAAACACAAGTCTGGTGCCTATTTCTGGCGTTAAACGCCCAGAATGGTGCCAGACTGGGCGTTTAACGCCCATTTTGCTACCCTTACTGGCGTTTAAACACCAGTAAGTTTCTCCTCCAGGGTGTTCTATTTTTCATTCTGTTTTTCCTTCTGTTTTTGCTTTTTCAATTATTTTTGTGACTTCACATGATCATCAACCTACAAAAAACATAAAATAACAAAAGAAAATAGAAATTTAACATAGATAAGTTAAAAATTGGGTTGCCTCCCAACAAGCGCTTCTTTAATGTCAATAGCTTGACAGTGGGCTCTCATGGAGCCACACAGATGTTCAGAGCAATGTTGGAACTTTCCAACACCAAACTTAGAGTTTGAATGTGGGGGTTTAACACCAAACTTAAAGTTTGGCTGTGGCATCCCAACACCAAACTTAGAGTTTGACTGTGGGGGCTTTGTTTGACTCTGTATTGAGAGAAGCTCTTCATGCTTCCTCTCCATGGTGACAGAGGGATATCCTTAAGCTTTAAACACAAGGGAGTCTTCATTCACTTGAATAATCAATTCTCCTCTGTCAACATTAATCACAGCTTTTACTGTAGCTAGAAAGGGTCTGCCAAGGATGATGGATTCATCCATACGCTTCCTAATCTCTAGGATTATGAAGTCAACAGGGATGTAGTGGCCTTCAACTTTTACCAAGATATCCTCTACAAGTCCATAAGCCTGTTTCTTTGAATTGTCTGCCATCTCCAGTGAGATTCTTGCAGCTTGTACCTCAATGATCCCTAGCTTCTCTATTACAGAGAGAGGCATGAGGTTTATGCTTGACCCTAGGTCACACAGATCCTTCTCAAAGGTCATGGTGCCTATGGTACAAGGTATTGAGAACTTTCCAGGATCCTATCTCTTCAGAGGTAATTTCTACCTAGTCAGGTTATCCAGTTCTTTGATGAGTAATGGAGGTTCATCCTCCCAAGTCTCATTACCAAATAACTTGGTATTTAGCTTCATGATTGCTCCAAGGTACTTAGAAATTTGTTCTTCAGTAACATCTTCATCCTCTTCAGAGGAAGAATACTCATCAGAGCTCATGAATGGCAAAAGTAAATTCAATGGAATCTCTATGGTCTCAGTGTGAGCCTCAGATTCCCATGGTTCCTCTTTAGGGAACTCCATGGAGGTCAGTGGACGTCCATTGAGGTCTTCCTCAGTGGAGATCACTGCCTCTTCCTCCTCTCCAAGTTTGGCCATGTGAGACGTGTTTATGACCTTGCACTCTCTCTTTGGATTCTCTTCTGTATTGCTTGGGAGAGTACTAGGAGGGAGTTCGGTAATTTTCTTACTCAGCTGACCCACTTGTGCCTCCAAACTTCTAATGGAAGACCTTGTTTCAGTCATGAAACTTTGAGTGGTTTTGATTATATCAGAGACTATTGTTGCTAAGTCAGAGTGGCTTTGCTTAGAATTCTCTGTCTGTTGCTGAGAAGATAATGGAAAAGGCTTGCTATTGCTAAACCTGTTTCTTCCACCATTATTATTGTTGAAACCTTGTTGAGGTCTCTGTTGATCCTTCCATGAGAGATTTGGATGATTTCTCCATGAAGGATTATAGGTGTTTCCATAGGGTTCTCCCATATAATTCACCTCTTCCATTGCTGGGTTCTCAGGATCATAAGCTTCTTCTTCAGAGGAAGCTTCCTTAGTACTGCCTGTTGCTGCTTGCATTCTAGACAGACTCTGAGAAATCATATTGACTTGTTGGGTCAATATTTTATTCTGAGCCAATATGGCATTTAGAATATCAATCTCAAGAACTCCTTTCTTCTGAGCTATCCCATTATTCACAGGATTCCTTTCAGAAGTGTACATGAATTGGTTATTTGCAACCATTTCAATGAGTTCCTGAGCTTCTGCAGGCGTCTTCTTTAGATGAAGAGATCCTCCAGCAGATCTATCCAATGACATCTTGGATAGTTCAGACAGACCATCATAGAAAATACCTATGATGCTTCATTCAGAAAGCATGTCAGAAGGACATCTTCTGATCAATTGCTTGTATCTTTCCCAAGCTTCATAGAGGGATTCACCTTTTATCTGTCTGAAGGTTTGGACTTCTACTCTAAGCTTGCTCAATTTTTGAGGTGGAAAGAACTTTGCCAAGAAGGCATTAACTAGCTTTTCCCAAGAGTTCAGGCTTTCTTTAGGTTGTGAATCCAACCATGTCCTAGCTCTGTCTCTTACAGCAAAAGGAAAAAGCATAAGTCTGTAGACTTCAGGATCAACCCCATTGGTCTTGACTGTGTCACAGATTTGCAAGAATTCAGCTAAGAACTGATGAGGATCTTCCAATGGAAGTCCATGAAACTTGTAATTCTGTTGCATTAGAGAAACTAATTGAGGCTAAAGCTCAAAGTTGTTTGCTCCAATGGCAGGGATTGAGATGCTTCTCCCATAGAAGTCGGGAGTAGGTGCAGTAAAGTCACCAAGCACCTTCCTTGCATTGTTGGCATTGTTGTTTTTAGCTGCCATGGTTTCTTCTTCCTTGAAAAGCTCTGTTAGGCCCTCTAGAGAGAATTGTGCTTTAGCTTCTCTTAGCTTTCTCTTCAAGATCCTTTTAGGTTCAGGATCAGCTTGAACAAGTATGCCTTTATCTTTGTTCCTGCTCATATGAAAGAGAAGAGAACAAGAAAGTAGGGAATCCTCTATGTCACAGTATAGAGATTCCTTGAGGTGTCAGAGGAAAAGAAGAATAGAAGGAGGAAGTAGAGATGAGAGAATTCGAACTTATTAAAGAAATAGGGTTCGAATTGCACCTTGAGGAGGAGTGTTAGCCCCTTAAATAGAAGGATGTGAAAAGAGGGGAAGAATTTTCGAAAATAAATTAAAAATATTTTGAAATAATAAAAAGAAAATTTTGAAAATTTGATTGAGATTTTCGAAAATTAAGTTTGGGAAAGAAATTAAGTGATTTTGAAAAAGATTTTGAAATTAGAAATCAAAAAGATATTATTGAAAATTAATTTTGAAAAAGATGTGATTGAAAAAATAGGATTGAAAAGATATGATTGAGAATCAAATTAAAAAAGAGAAAGTTTTAAATTAAAGTTGATTACTTGACTAACAAGAAAGTAAAAGATATGATTCTTAAAATTTAAAATTTGATTCTTTCTTAATAGGCAAGTAACAACTTGAAAATTTTGAAGTAAATCATTAATTTTAGCAAGGATTTTCGAAAATAGTAATAAATAAAAAATGGAAAGAAATTGATTTTGAAGGGATATGGTTGAAAAGATATGATTTGAAAAAGATTTGATTTTGAAAAATTATGAAGATTTGAAAAAAAATTGAATTAAAAACAAAATCTTCTCTCTAGTGTCATCCTGGCATTAAACGCCCAGAATGGCATCCATTCTGGTGTTTAATGCCCAAAACTCTACCTTTTTGGGCGTTAAACGCCCAGCCAGGTACCTTGGCTGGCGTTTAAATGCCAGTTTGCCTTCTTCACTGGGCATTTTGAACGCCCAGCTTTTTCTGTTTGATTCCTCTGCTGAATGTTCTGAATCTTCAATTCTCTGTATTATTGACTTGAAAAGACATAGTTTTGAAAATTTTTTTGAATTTTTCAATGATGAGAAACAATCAAAATACAACTAATCTTAGGAAACTCAAATCAAACAAACAATGCATGCAGGACACCAATCTTAAAAAATTTTCATATAAGAGACACTAACAAATTGAGAATGCATATAAGAAACAACAAAACACACAAAACAAGAGAATTTAAAGATCAGAGCAATGAAATCATCAAGAACAACTTGAAGATTAATGAAGAACATAATGCATGTAATTTTCGAAAATTATAGGTATGCAATTTACACCAAACTTAAAATTAGATACTAGACTCAAACAAGAAACATAAAATATTTTTGATTTTTATGATTTTATAAATTTTTTTTGTGATTTTCGAAACTTGAGTGGAAAAGAAAATAGAAGGGATTCAAAATTTTTAATAAGAATTCTAGGAATCATTGTAATGTTAGTCTAAGACTCCGGTCCAGGAATTAGACATGGCTTACTAGCCAGCCAAGCTTTCAGTGAAAGCTCCGGTCCAAAACACTAGACATGGCCAATGGCCAGCCAAGCTTTAGCAGATCATTGCTAACAACAGCAAAATTGATAGAAATCAACAAGCTCTTGTGATGATAAGTTGAAACCTCGGTCCAATAAGATTAGACATGGCTTCACAGCCAGCCAGACTTCAACAGATCATCATGAAACTCTAGAATTCATTCTTAAAAACACTGAAGAACAAAATAGAAAAAAATATTTTTTTTTGTATTTTAAAAACTTTTTTTTTCGAAAATAAAAAGTAAAATTACCTAATCTAAGCAACAAGATGAACTGTCAGTTGTCCAAACTCGAACAATCCCCGGAAACGGCGCCAAAAACTTGGTGCACAAAATTGTGATCATCAACAATGGCGCCAAAGACTTGGAGCTCTCAAACATGAATCACACTTTGTCACAATTCTGCACAACTAACCAGCAAGTGCACTGGGTAGTCCAAGTAATACCTTACGCGAGTAAGGGTCGATCCCACGGAGACTGTCGGCTTGAAGCAAGCTGTGGTCACCTTGTAAATCTCAGTCAGGCTAATTCAGATGGTGATGGAGGATTGATAATTAAAAGATAAACATAAAATAGAATAAAGATAGAGATACTTATGTAATTCATTGGTAGGAATTTCAGATAAGCGTACGAAGATGCTTTGTTCCTCCTGAACCTCTGCTTTCCTATTGCCTTATTCCAATCATTCATACTCCTTTCCATGGCAAGCTTTATGTCGGGAATCACTGTTGTCAATGGCTACTTCCCGTCCACTCAGTGAAAACGTTCCAAATGCACTGTCACTGCACGGCTAATCATCTGTCGGTTCTCGATCATGTCGGAATAGGATCCATTAATCCTTTTACGTCTGTCACACGCCCCACAATCGCAAGTTTGAAGCTCGTCACAGTCATCCTTTCCCATATCCTACTCAGAATACCACAGACAAGGTTTAGACGTTCCGGATCTCGGGAATGGCCGCCAATAATTCTAGCCTATACCACGAAGGTTCCAATCTTAGATTAGAAACCCAAGAGATACGCATTCAAGCCATTGCTAGTAGAACAGAGGTGGTTGTCAGGCACATGTTCATAGGTGAGAATGATTATGAGTGTCACGGATCATCACATTCATCAAGTTGAAGAACAAATGAATATCTTGGAGAAGAAACAGACTTGAGTTGAATAGAAAAACAATAGTACTTTGTATTAATTCATGAAGAACAGCAGAGCTCCACACCTTAATCTATGGTGTGTAGAAACTCCACCGTTGAAAATACATAAGAACAAGGTCTAGGCATGGCCGTGAGGCCAGCCTCCCAAACATGAAAATGTCTATCAAAGTATGAGTCAAAGATGAAAATACAATAGCAAAAGGTCCTATTTATAGAGAACTAGTAGCCTAGGGCTTACAGAAATCAATAATTAATGCAGAAATCTTCTTCTGGGCCCACTTGGTGTGTGCTTGGGCTGAGCATTGAAGCTTCCATGTGTAGATACTTTTCTTGGAGTTAAACGCCAGCTTTTGTGCCAGTTTGGGCGTTTAACTCCAGCTTTTATGCCAGTTTTGGAGTTAAACGCCAGAATTCTTGAGCTGACTTGGAACGCCTGTTTGGGCAATCAAATCTCGGGCAAAGTATGGACTATTATATATTGCCGGAAAGCCCAGGATGTCTACTTTCCAAAGCAATTAAGATCGCGCCAATTGGTCTTCTGTAACTCTAGAAAATTCATTTTGAGTGCAGGGAGGTCAGAATCCAACAGCATCTGCAGTCCTTTTTCAGCCTCTGAATCAGATTTTTGCTCAGGTCCCTCAATTTCAGCCAGAAAATACCTGAAATCACATTAAAATACACAAACTCATAGTAAAATCCAGAAATATGATTTTTAAATAAAAACTAATAAAAACATAATAAAAACTAATTAAAATATACTAAAAACATACTAAAAACAATGCCAAAAAGCGTATAAATTATCCGCTCATCAAAGGTTCATTATGGTTGGAAGCTCAAAGTTTAAATACAAGGGTTGGTGTAAAGCTCAACTAAATGGGTCTAGAAAGTTTTTTGGACGCTTTAGTATGAATTCAGATTGCTTGGCACCCGGATGGAATCATGATGATCAACAAGAAGACGGGTGCAAAAGCAAGGTTTGGGATCCTGGAATCTGTTCTGACATTCAACACCTCGGGAGCCTAAGAATCTGTTTGAAGCTGCTCAAAGGCTTTACGTGCCTAGTTTGGGACCCCAGAGGCTATTGAAATTCCAAACACTGGTGGAAATTTTTGGATGAATTCAAGCATAAGCCACCATAACAGGAAGCTCATCAAATGTCCAACTTAAAGACTTTAACTAAAAGTGCTAGGTGGGAGACAACCCACCATGGTATGATCATTCTTTTTTCTTCAATTTTGATTTTATTTCATTATGTATATTTTTGAGTTTTATTTTATTCTATTTTCATTGAGCCTAGAATTATTCATAGCATCAACATTATCATTGCATTTTGGCCTCCCACGTGACCGCGTCACCCACGCGACCGCGTGACCTGGAAATCGACGTAAGAAAGGGTGCACGACTGAAAGTTGTGCGAGAGTGGTGCTGGACTGGTGCTGATCGCATACGCCTTACCACGCGGACGCATGGCTCACGCGTCCGCGTCATATCCCCATGATGGCCACTCACGCGATCGCGTCGACCACGCGACCGCGTCACCCTGGATTTTGGCAATACCAAGTTTTGAACAGAGAGTTGTGCGACCGTGAGGCTGCACTCGGGCCAATCGCACAAATCAGGTCACGCGATCGCGTGACCCACGCGTCCGCGTCACCTGACCTTATCGCGCACCACGCGACTGCGTCACCCACGCGGTCGCGTCACATGCGGCGCACAGATTATTCAGATCAGCCAAATATCTTATCTTTTCTTTCCTAATCCTAAATTCTTCTATCTTTTCTTCTTTCTTCTTTCTTTCTCACTTTATTTCTTTTACTTCTCATTCCTTTTCACCTTCATTCTATTTTACTTAATTTATTTGCATATTTCATTCACTGCATCTTAATTTTATGCATATTTTTAATTTTCTTTTCTAAATTTATTATTTTATCATTGGTGTTAAATGTTCTTATTCAACTGTTGCATCTTGAATTATTTTGGTATTTAGTGACTTGTTTTACACTGTGGGATGATATTAATTATCTGCCAATGCCAATCTTTTATGATACTTGCACTTCATTTGCATTGACATGAACTTATATTGATACTTTCATTACCCATACTCTCTCCTCCCCTTTGTTGCAATTTCTGCATCACTGATATGCCATGTGCTTCTATTGTTTTCTCACGTACATGTTGAAGCTTCCATGTAAATGAGACCCTTATCATCTGGCATTAATACCCATATTTTATTTATCTTCTTTCAGGCTGGCCACCAAAGACAGAAAAAGGGAGACACTTCTAAAAAGGGAAACAAGACAAGTCCATCTGCACAATCTTTGGAGAAAAGCGCCAGTTGGAACAACCCGTCCACCTGCACATCTGAGCATGCACCGAGGACGGTGCAATCTTTAAGTGTGGGGAGGTCGATACCGATCTCCGTGGGTTAGTACCTTCCTATCTCAACACCAATGATCAAATTTTCTTTGTTGCATTTGCATGTTTGTTTGATTTTGTGCATATTTTACCACTTGGTTGAAGTAATATTTTCTTTTTCAAGAAATTTTTATAGTATTTCACTAATTTAAATTGAAAATATTTTTTTTGTTAAATTTGTTTGAAGTTGTATTTGGAACATGATTTTTAAGCTAAAGAACACACAATCTGTGAGATTTGAGCTTATTTATATGGTTACATTATTTAACCATAAATTTTTATTCTTGTGTATTTTCTTCGCTATGATTGTAATCTATATTTTGTTCCAATCTATATGTCCATTATTTAGTGTATTTAAATGCTTGCATATTATTGAGGCCATTATTTGATTTTAGCTCACTTACCCCAAATAAACCTACCCTTTAAATCACCATTGTCAGCCACTTTGAGCCTTTTAATCTCCATTTATTCTATATTTTACCACATCACTAGCCTTAAGAAGAAAAATAAATTAAATACCCCAATCGAATCTTTGGTTAGCTTAAGATAAAGATTGTGCATCAACTAAGTGTGGGGAAATTGTGGGAACATGGGTTAATAAGAGAATGTATCATGTTTCTAATTTATTTGAATATTGGGAATTTGGGAACCTACTCATGAAAAACCAAAATAGAAAAATAATGGAAAATCCATGTGCATTGATAAGTTATGTTTATTTCTCTAAAAAAAGAGAAAAATCCAAAAATATTCAATAAATAAGTAAATAAATAAGGGGACAAAATTATCCCAATGCTAAGTTAATAAAAAGATCAATGCACATGTGATAAAAGTAAAGAAATATCAAAATTTTGGTACATGAGTATGGGAATCATTCAAAAGTGGGAATTATGGGTAGTTAGGCATGAATTTAACAGTATATAGAGTATATGTATATTAGGTGAAAACTTGGGTTAATTAAAGATTCAATTTATAAAGCTCACTTGGCCATACATATACCCTTACCATCACCTCAGCCCCATTACAACCCTGAAAAGACCTCATGATGTTTGCATTGGTGTACTAAATATTTGTTGATTGGTTAGATGAAGAACAAAGTTTAGAAAGCAGGATTAGGGAAGAGTAGAGTGATTAACCCTAGACACTTGAGAGATTAGAGTGATATACACTACCAGTTATGGTTCAATGCTTAATTCTATGTTCCCTGCTTTCATGAGCTATCTTCTTACAAGTCTACTTGCTTTCTGTTGTATGATTTGATTTAGTGAAATCTGATTTATGTTTGTCTTGAAGAGCTTATTTACTTTTAACCAAGTAGGTAGAAACATTTTGCATATAGTTGCATTCATACAGATAGGTTGCATTTCATACATTCTATCATTCCTCTTCACTACTTTTATAGCTTCTCTTGAGATTAGCATGAGGACATGCTAATATTTAAGTGTGGGGAGGTTGATAAACCACTATTTTATGGTTTATCTTGTGCTCAATTGAGTGGTTTTTATCAACTCTTTACCCACTTATTCATACTATTTGCATGGTTTTACATTTGCCTTCCTAATTATGTGCTTTGATTGAAAACATGCTTCTTTGGCCTTAAGTTCCCTATGTTTAAATCCTCTCTTATTACCATTAGATGCCTTGATATGTGTGTTAAGTGATTTCAGAGATTACAGGACAGGAATGGTTCAAAGGATAGAAAAGAAAGCATGCAAAAGTGGAAGGAATACAAGAAGTTGGAGAAACTGCTAAGCTGTCCAGCCTGACCTCCTTGCACTCAAACGGCTATAACTTTAGCTACAAAGGTCCAAACGATGTCGTTCCAGTTGCGTTAAAAAGCTAACGTCTAGGGCTTCGATTTAATATATAATTTGCCATAGCTACCCCGACGTTAGGCGATGCGAACGCGTGAATGACGCGCCCGCGTCGTATCTGCGAACTTCAATCCACGCCACCGCGTGGACGACGCCTCCGCGTCACTTGCCCGCGACCTGAACGTAATAGAAATCCCAGGGAGCAATTTCTGGGCTGCTTTTGACCTAGTTTTCAGCCCAGAACACACAGATTAGAGGCTATAAAGTGGGAAAATACATCCATTCATAAACAGGCTTTCATATTCATAATTATTAGGATTTATATGTAGTTTTTAGAGAGAGAGGTTCTCTCCTCTCTCTTAGGATTACGATTTAGAATTTCTCTTAGTTTTAGAAGTGCCTCTCGATCCCAGGTTCAATGTTTCTTTTATTTATTTCTCCAATTTAATTTATGAATATCCATGTCAGATTTAAGTTCTTTTGTGAATGCAATTCGAGGTATTCTCAGGTTTAATTTTGCTTTGCTTTATTTATATGAATGCTTTTAATTTAATTTAGATATTTTTCCTTTTGGCTTTGGTTAAATAATTGGTGACTCTTGAGTTATCAAACTCATTGTTGATTAAAAATTAGAATTCTTCAAGAATTAATTCGAGTTCCAATAACTCTAGCCTTTCCCAAGGAAAGACTAGGACCTGAGGAATCAGAATTAATTCATCCACTTAACTTACCTTCATAGTTAGAGGTTAACAAAGTGGAAGAAAAATTCAATTCTCATTACAATTGATAAGGATAGCTAGGATAGGACCTCTAATTTCTCATACCTTGCCAAAAGTTTATTTACAGTCATTTATTTATTTTACTTGCCATTTAAATTGCTTGTTCTTCATTTACTTTATTTGCTAATTAAACTATTCACTTCTCATTCTCAAAACCCCGATTTACAATCTCCATAATCAATAATAAGAACATACCTCCCTGCAATTCCTTGAGAAGACGACCCGAGGTTTAAATACTCGGTTATTAATTTAAAAGGGGTTTGTTACTTCTGACAACCAAAACTTTTGTAAGAAAGGTTGATTGCTTGGTTTAGTAACTATACTTGCAACGAGAGTTTACTATAACCTCTAAACCATCAATCTTCAGTTCTTCAGGCGTGACACTTAACATCTGCATGAACCCACTCATACCAGTCATCCTTCACTTCAACTACTTTATCATCCAACTTTTTCATAGTTAAAGGAAAAAAGAAGAAATCACAGAAGAAGGTAAAAAATACTAACCTCTTGTTGGCATCCTCTTTAACCCGATAAAAGTCAAAAGAACAACACTAACAATCAAAAAGTACTGCACCGGTTCATTACCAAGATAAGGGCTAAAGGAAAAAAAGTTCCCAACCCTCCGATTCGAAAAATCGTTCATATGAAAACAAGCGAATCAACAGCTGTGATTACCTTGGTAAAATCTCCCACTAACATTTATTGCTGAATGTGGCTGTATGATTCCAACAAAATAATAACTACACAATTTATTACAAAGACCGTTAGTTTCCAACAAGGAAAGCAAGTCGGTACCATGTTGAGCTTGGGGGATCAGATATATAAAGAATAACGTCGATCTCTTCTCTTTCATAAGCTCAACTTGCTCCCGACACTAGCAAGTCAAGCTTGGGGGCTATGATCCTACCGAGGATCTCAGACTGACGTTATTCCTCGGAAAGACCACAATTGGCAAATAGCACAACAGTTACTAGGTCAACAGGGCGTGACTCAGCTCCACGAGATATATTCGCAATAGCGAGGGAATCTCGGGCCAAGCAACGTACTCGTGTCTCAACTTTAAATATCACCACGCAAACGACCTAACACATACAACGAAAGCACACATTTAAATCCACTTCACTTCACAAGCTATCCTTGAGTTCTTTTTAGTATTCCTATGCAGAGACTAACTTAAGCATCGGAGTCCTTTTTGTAGGTACTCCTCACTGCTCGGACGAGGCTCGTACTGGTGGCGTCACCTTCAGCAGGGGGAACCGCACAGGCATCTCCGTAGCTGCTACCGACCTATACCTCAGTCTGAGCCCTAGGCAAGAACAATATGTATGTATTATTTAGTGATGTATAATTTTATTTTTAGGGTTCGTTTGGATGTTATTATTAAAAAATATCCTTTTTTAATAAATTTTTTTAAAAAATATTTTACAAAAGTAAAAGTGATTTTATGTTTGGATATCTTATGTAAGAAGATTTTTGTATATGTTAATTAAGTTTGGGTAAAATAAGATAAAAGTATTTTTATTTATTTATTATGTGAAAAAAATCTTTTTTTTAAATGAAAAAAGATCTTTTAAAAAAATATGTAAGTTGTACTTTCTCAAAAAATATATTTTTTATTTTTCTTGTACTTTTATTTTTACTATTAAAAATTTGTCAAACACACTAAAAAATAAAAAAATATAATTTTTGTTGAAAAAAATTACTTTTTTATAAAAAATAATGACAACCAAATAAACACTTAATAGACGTGAAGAAGTTTCATAATTTCTGGTAAAATTTGCTAATTCTTATAATAAACCCAGGCTAGTTATTAGTGACTTCCATGAACTATTTTGTTCAGAGATAAAAGATGATAATTTTGTTTAAAAAAAGAGCTGAAAGATTTGCAAAAATGATTAAATATTGTTGTCTGTTAAGATATTGAAGTAAAGGGCCTCTCTTATAATTGATACATGCATCTTTAAGGAAATAGGAATATGATGAAGAGAAATCTTGGTATTTTTCTTTTTCTGAGACACATACAGAGAATTTGTCTAGAATGTACTCTAATCATTGCCTGGTCCTTTTGCATTGTCAAAGAAAAATGAAGTTTGTAGGGAATAAGTCGTTTAGGTTTAATTTCATGCAGCTTGGTCTTTGCATGCTTTTTTTAAAGGTGTGGTTCTGAGTGCTTGGAAGGAAGGGCAACTTAATCCTATTAGAAATCTTGCAAAGGTTATAGATAAGGCTACTCTTTTTAATAGGGATGTCTTTGGTAATATTTTTAAAAGAAAGAGCAGTCTCGAGAAGCAGATTGTAGATATTCAGCGGAAGTTGGAATGGATAGATTCTTTTAATCTTAGACAGCATGAGATTGAGCTCCTAAAAGATTACTCTAATATCTTGTTAAAGGAAGAAATTTTCTAGTTTTAAAAATCTAGAGAGTAATGGATCCGGTTTGATGACAGAAATACCAGATTCTTTTATATGTAGGTAGCTATCAAGAGAAAACATAATAAAATTCATAGTTTAATTGGAAGATGAAAACTGATTAACTAATCAAAAGGACATGGAAAATGAGGCCCGAAATTCTACAAAAGGTACTAATAAGGGGGTATCTTTAAATGCAATAGGCAATTTTCTCTTCCTAATCATTCGTAAGAAGCTTGTGATGAGTTGATTAAAGCTATTTCTAAGGAGGAAGTTAAGAAGGCTCTTATGAATATGAATTCCTTTAAAGCTCTGGAAGCTAATAGCTTTCAAACTTTTCTCTTCGAAGAATACTAGAGTTTTCTTGTAGAAGATATCTGACAATTAGTGGTGAATGCCTTTGCTAGTAAGGAGTTAAATGCATCATTATTTGATACCTTAGTGGTTTTGATTCCTAAGGTGGATGATCCCAGAAGATTGAAAGACTTCAGACCCATAAGTCTTTGTAACGTGCTCTATAAGCTGATGACAAAGGTTCCTGTGGATAAGTTAAGGTCCTTTTTGCATGAGTTCATTGGGCCTCTTCAGGGAGGTTTTATCCTTGGGAGAGGGATTTCAAACAATATTGTCGTGGCTTAAGAGATGTTATACTTTATGAAGAGGACTGAATCGAATAAAGGGATTCTTGCTTTTAAAATTGATCTGGAAAATACATACGATGACAAACATTTCTTATTGGATTAAAAGTCCAAGTGTAATTTAATGTGTATATTAGTATTGCAGGCCCAATGCTTGATGATACACCTCAGCCCACATCATGAAAGTTCAGCAAACATTCCACAACGCAAAAATCAAAGAATTAGCCGAATGCATATGATGAGAAATATCAGCCAAGAGAGAAGGTTCTGCACTTGCCAAACAATGATACCAAGAAAGAAAAGGAAAAATGGGACATTTGGTAATATTATGAGGAAAGAGAAACAATAAGGACAGCAGAGGTTGGTAGAGTAAAAGAAAATACAAGAACAGTAGAGGTTGGTGGAGTAAAACAAAAATGCAGTACATGGATAACAGATATAGTGGAACAAAATGGAAAAGCAATGCATGCCAAGGAAGGCAATGGGCATAATCAACAAGAAAAATGAAGAGGCATTGAAGTATTTTAGAGTGCAAGCAATACACTATATCACTAGCCTCATAACAACATTGGAAGGTAAGGAAAATAGAGTGACACTTGAGCATCATCTCATTCATATGAGTCTGAAATATTTTTCTTTATCTTTATGCTCCATTTAAGATTTTTTTTGCTATGGTTATCTGATGTCTATCTTTTTGTAATTAAGTAAAAGGTAAATCATGGTGAAGTGAGAAAATAAAAAAGCCACGAGAAAAAAGAGATAAAAGAGATAGATTGAAAAAGCTAAAGAGATTTTCTGTGTTTTGGTTTTTGTTGAAATAGGATTAGTTCCCTTTTGCCAAGTTGGGATAGCACTTGGTGGTTTTTGAACTAGTTGGGTTCTTCTTTGCTAAGTTGAAATAGTACTTGGTGATTATTGAACTAGTTGGATTTTCCTTAGCTAAGTTAGGATAACACTTGGTGGCTGTTGAACTATTTGGGTTCCCCTTAGTCAAGTTGGGGTAGTACTTGGTGGTTACTAAGTATGGGTTAGAAGCTTAGTGGTTGATACTAGATGAATTAGGTTGTAATTCATTGTTATTGTTGCAAGTAATAGATTGATTATAGTTGAAAGTCCACCATGGTTATAGTAAAGACTGGATGTAGGTTTCATTGCACACGAATACCGAACTAGGATCTAGGCTTGTGTGATTCTCTCTTTCCCTGCTATATTCTATTCTAGTTTTAGATACAAAATGAAAATAATCTCCTACAACTTTAGCTGCCACAAAAATAGCTAAAAGAACTTAGTTTTTGAAACCAACTTGATTCAACCCCCCTTCTCAAGTTCTATCATTACCATCATGGTGCATCGGGGCTTCTTCTCTCTCTATCCTTTAGAATGCCAACAAATTGAAAAACTTTCAGCATAGCAGGGGTTTGAAGTAGGGAGACCCCATGTCTCCTTACTTATTTGTCTTGTGCATGGAGAGTTTGGGTTGTTATATTTCTCACCTTGTGAAATCTTGACTTTGGAGACCTGTTGCTATAACCAAAGGTTCTTCTACCATTTTTCACCTTACATTCACTGTTGATCTCATTCTCTTTTGTGAAGCAAAGAAATATTAAGTTCAATGTGTCATACATGCCTTGAATAATTTTTGTAATGCATCATAAATGAAAGTTAATTTTGAAAAATGTAGAGCCATTTGTCCTTCTAATGTCTCTTGGCAGCGTAAAAAAATGTTTACAGGTCTCTCTTATATTATATTTGCTAATTCGTTGTGCAAGTATCTGGGGGGCCCTCTTAATCATGCTAGGCCTTTTAGATCTACGCTCAATGATGTGATTGAAAAGATTTGAAGAAGGCTGACATCTTGAAAAGGTCATTTTCTGAACAAAGCGCGGTGTATTTGTCTAGAAAAGTTGGTAATTGCCTCTATCTTTATTTATAGAATGTGAATGTCCCTCTTTCCAAACGCAGTTCGCTCAGACATTGATAATGTGTTCATCAATTTATGTGAAGTGAAAATCTAACTATAGAAGCATTTATCAGAGAACTTTTGGAGAACTCTTATCACTTATAAGAAATATAGTGGTCTTGGCTCCAAGCTTGTTAATTTCTCTTTGCTGGTAAATTAGTGACAAAGTTATTAACTAATTAGGATTCTCTTTGGGTCAATATCCTAAACATAAATATTTAAGGCTTGGGGATATGTTCAATATTCAACCTACAAAGAGTGCCTCTTTCACTTAGAAATCAATAGTTTCCAAGCTTTCTGAAGGCTTCAAATGGAATATTGGTGCTCTTGACAACTCTTTTTGGTTCTTTCCTTGGATGTCTTTGAGCTCACTAGGAGAGCATATGGATTATGCGCAAATCACAGATACATATATAAGAATTAGTAACTCAATTCTTAATGGCTATTGGCACTTGCATGGTTTATTCTCATCTATCTTGTATGAGCTTATGTAGCTTATCCACAGTTTCGACCTTTATTCATGTAGCGATGAGGACCTAGGTTAGTTTTGGAAAGGCTTATCTAATGTGGAGTATAAAATCAAGGATGGTTATGATTAGTTGCTTAACAACTATGTTGATTTTGATAAGTCCATAGATTGGTCTTGGCTATGGAAATTGAAGCTCCTAGAGAAGGTAAGAATCTTCTTATATGGCTTAGCCTCCAAAATTCTCTTCCAACCAAAGACTTTAGGTATCGTTGTCATCTTGAGTCCTCAAACTTGTGCTTAAGATGTCATGCCACTCTTGAAACAATACTTCATTGTCTAAGAGATTGTGCTCATGTGACACCAATTTTGGAATCTCTTGGTTCTAAGCACAGTTCGGAAACGTCATTGACTATTTGGTTGAAATGTGGCATTTGAATTCATGACTTGTACCTGTTTACAGTAACTTTTTGGTGTATTTGGCTTGATTAAAATTTTTTCATCTCTAATGATGAGAATATCTCTTTGTTGGGTTTATCCTTTAAAGCGAAATCTTGTACTATTGATTTTCAAAAGGCAGTCGTAACCATGGTCCAAAAGTTGTGGAAGCCTGTGGTAATTACTTGGTATCCTCCGAAGTAGGGGAGCTTCAAGATTAATTGTGATGGTAGCGTCTTCTCCAATTCTAGTCGAGTTGACTTTGGTTGTGTCTTGCAAGAAAACGAAAGGAATTGGGTGGTTGGAAATGCTGGGATGGTCCCTAGAACTAGTATGCTCCATTTTGAAATCTGGGTTATATGGTTTAGTTTAGTGATGAGTGTGGTTCTATCAAAGGATATTCTTTCGAGTTATAGCTCGGCGGCCTGTAGCTCCACGAGCTTGTGATCTGTGAAGAGATATCCTTGGAACTTGGACTCCGGTGTGAAACCTACAAGAAAGACTCTGACGCTCAAGTCAGTAGCTCCTTTTAGAAAATGAAAAATAAGCTAATATATTGTTGTGGTGGAATTGTTGCTGTTTTTCAGAATAGATAGTATTCGTAGTATTTTTCTGTGTGTTTTGTGAGGTTAGCTCACCCTATTAAATAGACGAGTGAAATTAGTCTTTGCAATGATTTGTAGAGGTAGTGGTTGGATTTTTAGGAAAGTCAACGATGATTTAGAATGTGAGCTTTAATGGTGCAGATTCTCGGTTGTTTTGGTTTAACGAGATTTCCTCGTCATGCGGATATATGCTCGATGGATTATTCTGAAGCCGAGGTTGTAGGTATGGTCCACAGTCCCCAAGCTTAGCCTATAAAAAATAGGTTAAGCTTTTATATCCTCGGCTTTAGAAGATTCTGTGCTGAGAGGATATATCGTATGAGCCCCAAGTTCGACATATTTTTTTATGGGCTTTTGGTGATGGGCCGTCGATGGGTTTAAAATTTGTTTGTTTTGTTTTTGTTTGTTGTTTCGGACAAAGAAACACTCGGGTAGTGGAAGGTGAAAGTGTTAGTGTCTTAGTAACTTCCATTGCTTTTGTAAAAACTGTCTATCTTCTTCGAAGTTGTACCATTTACTGAGAGGAGAATCATGAGTAAGAAAAGTTAGTAGCTTGCTTTTTGTTTGTACTAGCTTCTTGTTTTTTCTGTCGGATAATGGGCAAGAAAGTGATGGCTATTATAGATAAAAGGGACCCTTATGGTTGGGTTGATAGTAACGTGAAAAGTCATGTTTCTATTTTCAGTACTGTCGAGGTTGTTTCTCAGATAAATGAAGCTAGGTGGATAAGAAGTGGAGAGCGTTTGGAAGTGAAGTTTTTGCCTTGTGGAGAAGGTGATAGGGTGTGTGAACAGCGATCTTATTGGGCTTATTTTTATCTTTATACTTGCAAGTTGATGAAACTGGGGATGAGGCTCCCCTTCTCTGACTTAGAATGTAGGGTTTTGGCTCAACTAAACTGTGTGCCAACACACTTACATCCTAACTCATGGGCTTTTGTCTAAGCTTTTGAGTGTTTGATGGAATACCTAGAGTGTTATCCATCGTTAGGGTTGTTTTATTCTTTGTTCCAGGCAAAAGGTGTTTGGAAGGGGGGTTGGGTGAAATTGAATAGCTACCCGGGTTGGGGTATCTTTAGTTTGTATAAGTCCTCCTTTAAGGACTTTAAAGAGATGTTTGTGAAAGTACAAATTGATGAGGAATTTTATCCATTTTTCTTGGACTCGCTGATGAATGAGAGGTTCCCTATTTTCTGGTCCTGTAAACCAAAGCAAGTATTGGACTGTGAGAATAGGGTAAAGAGTGATGATTACATTTTAGATTTTCTGGTGTCGGTGATGGCTTCGTCAGAGTTGTTGTCAATATCTAGTTTGTTGAAGCTTGAAGGAGACAGGGATGTGATGGAGGAGTATTTAGGTAATATAGGTTTGTATATTTCATGTTTGAGTTTGAAAGGTCTGCATTCTTTTGTCTGATATGGTTTTTCTTGTGGTGTCTGTTTTCAAGTGAGAGGGAAAGGTCGTCTACTAATGTGGTGAAGGAGAGTTAGATTGTTGGTGCCCATTCTGTTGCTAACCAGGAGGTTCCTTTGAAAAGAAAAAGAGGTGAGGCTTCATCTAGGGTTGTTGATTTGACCGATCGAAAGAAAAATGTTGATGTTTTTACTGACGAAGAGATCGATGCAGCTTACCAGAGCCAAATTATTCTGCATGGTTATAAGGAAGGTCAGAGAAACTCTATATGGTCGGCCGGTTTTCCATTCATGGCTGTTGCTGATGAGGTCCCGCAGGTTGATGCAGATGTTAAGACTATTCACGAGGCTGGTAAGATAGGTGTGGCTCGCTACTTGCATGTTAGTTTTCATGTCTTGTCGTAGTTGTTTGTTTCTGGATTTTTATTTTCTGTAATTTTTTATTATCGTGTTGTCGGTTAGGTTGGTGGGACTTGTTTATTGTCTATTGGTTGCATGTCTGAACTTGACGCTACTTTGGAGAGGGATAATGCTGCTACAATTAAGAAGCTAAAAGAGTCTTTGCGGGAGAAAGACGCCAAAATGGAGAAGCTTAGGGCCGAGGTGAGGAATTTGAAAGAGAAGTTAAAGAATTCTAAGGCTAAGTCAAAGAAGGTAAGGGATGATTTAGAAGCTAGTGTTACTAAAAATGAAAAAATAAAGGTGAGGATCCCAGAGTTAGAGGAGGAGGTGTTGGCTGCGTTTACCTTGGTTTTGACCGAGCTGTGGCTCAGATAGGTGTTATTGCTCCTAATGCTGATGTAGTAGGTTGGATGTAAACAACATTATAAATAATAGTGAACAAGTTGATGATGACACTTTGGCAGAGAAGCAGGATGAGAGTGTTTCGGTCAAGAAAGGAGATTAGTTTTTCTGTTGTATGGCATTTTGCTTTTGGTTTGTAACTGAATAGTATTGCATATTGTAGTTGACTTGTTTTGCAAAACTGTTTGAGTGACTTGTATTGTTATTTATAGTTTGATGATAGAATTTATGTTGATCTAGAATTCCTCAATAAAAGAAATCACTTCGTTGCAAGTATAGTTCCAAACTGACAAACAACCCTCAATCAGAGTTTAATTTTGTTTGTCACAAGTGCAAACCAATAAAAATACCGAGAGTATTAGATCTCGAGTCATCTCTCAAAGGAATTGTAGTGAGGTATGCATGTTATCGGTTATAAAGTTCAAGGGGTGGTTTGTAATAAGAAGACTACAATCTAAATAACAAGAAATTTAAATGACAATAAAAGTAAATCAAGCAACTAAAAATTACAATTACTAAAAAGAGATGCATTCATGACAAGGATTGAGAATCAAGGCTTTCTATCCTAGTTATTAATTATCATAAAATAATTATCAAGAGCTAATCCTATTACGTTATCTTCACATCGGAAGAAAGTCAAATAAGCATAGTTAATCCCAATCCATAAGTAATGTTAATGGATACAAGATTAACTAATCACTCTAGATCACCAATGTAAATTGGGTATTAATGACTCAAGAGCACCTAATTTCTCTTTCCAAGCCAAGAATGCTCAAAATCTACTCTAAAGCCTAACCAAGCATTTTGTCAAACACTTGGAAGGCATAAAAGAAAAGCATGGTAAAATTGCAAGAAATATAAAAGCTAAAGCTACCAAATGCAAGATAACAATAGTAACAACTCAATTAAATAATAAGAAACATAAAAAGACATCAATTGCATTAAAGAAAGTGAAAATTAACAAGAGTGTTCATAAACTAAAAAGAGGCATAAAAGAGAAATTAACAAGAGAAACTAAGAAGATTGAAGCAAATCAATAAGGAAAGTAAAGGAAACTAAATCAAAACAAGTAATTAAACCTAAATCTAAGAGAACACTAAACTAAGAACCCTAATTTCTAAAGAGAAGAGGGAGCTTCTCTCTCTAGAACAAAACTAAAGCATGATTCCTACACTATGTAATTGCTCCCTCCTTCTTCCTTCTTGATTTTGGCCTCAAATAGCTTCAGAAATGAGTTGGACTTGGGCCTGGATGGCTCAGAAATCGCCCCCAACGTATTCACTTTAATGAGGTCACGTGACGCTTGTCACATGTAAGCGTGGGTCACGCGTACGTGTCGCCTGGCAGATTTCCTCCCCACGCGTATGATAAACCATTATTTTGCAGTTTATTTTTTATTGAATTGAGTGGATTTTATCTATTATTCTCACACTTATTCATATAATTTGCATGTTTTACATTTTCCTTCCTTATTTTGTGCTATGATTGAAAACATGTGTCTTTGGTCTTAAATTTACTAATTTTAATCTTCTCCTATTACCATTCGATGCCGTGATATATTTGTTAAGTGTTTTCAGGGTCTATAGGGCAGGAATGGCTTAGAGGATGAAAAAGAAGCATTCAAAAGTGGAAGGAACACAAGAAATTAAGGATTTCAGATTTTGGTAGCGACGCGCACGCGTGGATGACGCGTACGCGTGAATGGTGCATTCAACAGATGACACGCACGCATGGCTGATGCCTACGCATGGCCAGTGAAAAGTCCAGCGATGCGTACGCGTGACAAGTGTCATGTGCTGCATTAAACAGAAAATGCTGGGGGCAATTTATGGGCTGCTTTTGACCCAGTTTTAGGCATGAAAATACTGATTAGAGGCTGCAGAGTGGAGCTGGAAAGGGGATGATTCACTTCTCATTCATTCATACACAATTTTTAGGTTTTAGATGTAATTTTTTAGTGAGAGATGCTCTCTCCTCTCTCTAGGCTTTAGGGTTTTTAGTTTTAGTTCTTCTAAAATTCAGATTTGTACCTTCCTTTAATTTAGTTTTCTCTTACTTTTATTTGTTCTAGCACTTTAGTTATCTACTTCCCTTATTGATTCCTTTATTTTGCTAATTTAGTTTATGAGTTCATGTATTACTCTCAATTTTCATTAATGCAATTTATGTTTCATGTTTCTTATTGTTCAATTGCTTTGTTATGGTTATTTCTTTGCTTTGGTTAGTCTTAGAATTTCCTATGTCTTGCAGTTTTACCATGCTTTTATTTTGTGCCCACCAAGTGTTTGATAAAATGCTTGGTTGGATTTTAAATTAGATTTTTTTATTCTTAGCTTGGATTGAGTAATTTGGAGACTCTTGAATTGTTAAAGTCTCTTGTGGGTTGGTAATTGAAAGTTGCTAGTTGGCTTGAACTTCACTAACTCTAGTCTTTGATTAGGACTTGTGAACTCAAGTTGATTTGCTCACTTGACTTTCTTTCAATTGTTAGAGGTTAACTAAGTGAGAGCAATTTGTAATTACCATCACAATTGACAATAATAATGATGATAGGCATTCTGATTCTCAACCCTTGCTAGGACTTTTCTTAGTTATTATTTTATTTTCTCGCCATTTTACTTTCTTGTTCTCATTTCAAAAACCCAAAAATATACTTTCCCATAACCAATAATAAACATACTTCCCTTCAATTCCTTGAGAGACGACCCGAGGTTTAAATACTTCGGTTAATTTTATTGGATTTGCATAAGTGACAAACAATTTAAACGTTGATTGAGGTTTAATTGTCGGTTTAGAACTATACTTGCAACGCGATAATTTTGTGAAAATCTTTACCGATATTTTTCCTCCGTCACGTTTTTGGCGCCATTGCCCGGGAATCGCAAATGTGTGCCTTGTTATTGGTTATTATGAATATTGTGAATATGTTTGCATTTAGTTTCTTTGTTAGTTGTTGCTAGTTTTAGGAGTCTATTTTCATTATTTCTTGTTAGTTTTTGTTTTTATTTTCTCTTGTTACTATGAATTCTCACCCCTTTGGTAATGAGTTTGGTTCAAATTATGTTGTAGGGAATGGAAGCTACAATGAGAACATGCATCAACGATGGGACAATCAAAGGTGGAAGGAGCCTCAAGCTTATGGACAACTCTCTTGGCAACAACCTCCACCAACATACTATAAGGAACAACCATTCCATGATGCATACCAAGACAATGGTTATGGTGGACCTCTTCGTGACAATCAACAACCACCACCATATACCTATGAACACCCTCTTCAACATAGCTTTGAACCACCATACTCACAAGCCCCCTATAATCAAACACCTCCATATGACCCTAACCTTTATCCACCATATGAACCATACATAGAACCACCCACATTCCAACACAATTACTCCCAAGAACCACCACCTCAATATACACCATATTCATATCCTTATCAAGAAGAACCACTTTCGTATTATGAGTCCTTTCTCCCAAAAAATGAACCCTCTTATCCACCCTAAGCTCCCACAGATGATACCTTTAGTGTTATTTACCAAGGGCAATGAGCGCTTCAAACCACACTTACCTCTACTCTCACTGATCTCACCTCTACTCTCCAAACTCTTATATCCCTTGTGGATCCACCCTCTACCCCCAATACTCAACCATCGAGCTCTAGTGCACTTTCTTTTCACCCATATCCATTAATCTAAGAGCAATATGATCCCAATTATGCTGGTAACATGGAACAAGAGAGAAGGGATCGACTTAGGGACTTAATGGATCGGATTCACGCATCTATACTTCAAGAGAAGCAAGAAGAGGCCCAAAAGGTGGAGGAAGTAGAGACCCTTGAAAATGAAGTAATAGTTGAAGAATTACGGGAGGTTAAACAAGAGGGATGTTCCATCATTGAAGACAACTCTACACCAAGTGACATTAAGGATCTTGTTGAACCCTCTTTCATCGGATGTGAAACCAATGTTGAGAAGGAATGTATACACCCTCCAACACATGACTTGATCAATGAGAAAGAGTTGGAAGAAGTTAACAAGAAAGTAGGAATTGAAGAAAGTTGTCAAGAGATGGAAGACATCAAGGAGGAGTTGGATTTTGTACTAGAGCAAGTGGAGAACGCCGAAGTTAGTGAAGAAGTGGAAATTGTTGAAGATTTAGGAGATGGCGAACCTCCATGGGAATCTCAAGTCATAGAACTTCCCTCCAAGAAGCTTGAAACTAATGTTGAGGAGGGTGTACAATCTCCAAAGCATATCATAGTGGAAGACTTTGAAGAAGTTGAAGAAGCTTGCCAAGAGGTAGAAGTAGTCAAGGAAGAGCACAAGGGAGTGGAGCTTGCAAGATCATTAAAAACACCTCTCCCCAAGCCATTACCATCTCACACAACATTCAAGTGGGTAAAAGTCTTATCCTTAAACTTTACTTTCTCACTTGAATATGGTTTGCTTGAGACAGATGGTCAACTTCGAGCTCTTTGTGACTTTAAGAGCAAAAGGGAGATGGTTAGTAGTTGGAATTATCATGCAAGGTTCAATATGATTGCATGCTCAAAGTCTAAGTGCAAGGATTGGTGTAGAGCACAATTGAATGGGTATAGGAAGTTGATTGGATGCCTCAATGAGAATTCGGATTGCTTGCCACCCAGTTGGAATAATGATGATCAACTTGAAGACGGGTGTAGAAATAGAATTTGGGATCCCGACATACAAGAGGATCAACTTTGGGAGTTCAAAGCTTGTGAAGAACTTCACAAGGCTTGGTGAATTCACTTGGAAATGTTGGAGCTTATTGGAAGTCCAAGCGTTGGTGGAAGTTTCAAGACGAGTTCAAGCACAAGCCACCATGACAAGGAGCTCACCAAATGTCCAACTTAAGGACTTTAACTAAAAGTGCTAGGTGGGAGACACCCCACCATGGTAAATTCTTTCTATTTTCTCTTTTATTTATATTGGCAATAAGTTTAATTTTCAATTTTAGTTAAATTTATTTGGTTTAAGTTCTGGTTTTACTTGTTTAATAATGTTTGGAATTACTTTGATAGCTTGTTAGCTTCTTAAAAAAGGGGGGGGGGCTGTTACGCATGCACGTGCCTGACACGTACGCGTCAACGCTCAAATTGGTTCGTGCTCAAACCGTGCTGGCACCGTGACGACGCGGCCAAGACAGTAAGTTGTGCCAGGACCGTGCTAGTGGGGTGCTAAAGGCACGGCACAACCCATGCGTGCACGTCATTTGCGTTTTTTACTATCCACGCGTAGGCATGGATGACGCGTACACGTCGACGCCAAAATTTTGCTGGTCCAGTACTTTAACCCGAGAGTTGAGCTGGAACTGTGCTGGAATCATTCGTCTGGCATGACGAGTAGTCACGCTTACGCTTCACTTTTTATTTTGGGCTACCCACGCTTACGCGTGGACGACGCATACGCGTCAGCTACCTTTTTCTATTTTCACGCCCACACGTGACTCACGCGCGCGTCGCCTGTGCAACTTCTTTTTCTTCTCCTTTCTTCTTTTTTCTTCTCTCCTTTCTTATTCTTTCTTCTTTCTTTCTAAATTTCTTCTTCTTCATTTCTTTAACTTCTCATCTTTATCCTCTTTTATTCTCTTTTACTTATTACATTGGCATATTTTCATTTTTTGTATTTTAACTTTGTGCATGTTTTTATTTTCTTTTCTGACTTTACTATTTTTCCATTGGTGTTCACTTTTACTCACCTGTTGAATATTCTTACATTGTTTTGGTGCCTCGTGACTTATTTTATATTGTTGGATATTATCATTCATAGGTCAATGCTAATCTCCTATGATACTTGTATTCCTTTTGCATTGATATGAACTTACATTGTCATTCATGACCCACTTTCTCTCCCTCATTGTTGCAATTCTTGCACTATTGATATGTCACTTACTTATATTATTTTTTCACTTGCATGTTGTAGCTACCATGTAGTTGAGAACCTCATTATTATTTGGCATTAGCCCACTTTGACTTTATTTGTTTGCATATCTTTGTTTGTGAGTTATTCTTCTTCCTTTTTCTCTTCTTTCAAGATAGCCACCAACAAGGGGAACGGAACACTTCTAAATGGGGCAACAAACAAGTCCCGCCACACCATCTTTGGAGAAAATGCATCAGTTGTAGCAACCCTAGTCCACTTGCGCATCTTTGCATGCACCGAGGATAGTGAAATCTTTTAAGTGTGGGGAGGTCGATACCGACTTCCATGGGTAACAATTCCCTTTTCCAATACCAATTCTTGCTCTTCTTTGTTAGATTAGTTATTGCATTACATAATAGATTGCATGTGTAGTTAGTTGCTTGCATTTATGTCCTACTTGGTTGAAGTGATGAATTCTTTTCCAAGAGACTATTTTGTAGCATTTCACTAATTTGAATTAAAGTTTTAATTTTTGTTGAACTTGCTTGAAGAAATTTATTTTGGAACATGGTTTAGAGCTCGAACACACAAAATCCAGGGAGATTTTGAACCTATTTAACTGGTTGCATCTTATCAACCAATGTTTTATTTTGGTGTGTGTTATTCTCTCTAAAGTTGTAATCTTTGTCTTGCTTGTTTCTATATTTTCATTGTTTGATGTATGCATACACTTACATGATTGAGGCCTTTATTTTACTATAGGTCACATACCTATATGGCCTTACCCCTTCATTATCCTTTGCAAACCAATATTGAGCCTTTTTAACCTCGTTTATTCTTTTCTTTAGCACATCATTAACTCTAAGCGAAAAATAATGAATGACCTTAATTTGAATCCTTGGTTAGCTTAGACTAGTGAAAGTGTTCATGATTTAAGTGTGGGGAAGTTGGGTTTGAAAATATTTGGTTTGGGAATTGAGTATGTTAGACTTTTTTGTGAAAAGGTGAAAAGAATGTTGAGGACATGTTCATGCATTCAATACCTTAATCGTATGCATTGAAAAAAACCAAAGAAAAAGAAAAAGAAAAAATAAAAGAAAAAAATAAAATAAAAAGGGGACAAAATGCCCCAAAGTAAATGGTGATAGCAATGCATATGAGTTGTACTCAAGTTCAAATGCATGAATATGTGGACAACATAGTTAAAGGGTAGTTAGATTTTATATTCTGATCACATGGATTGTCTTAAGTTAGGTGGGAAGTTTAGATTAATCAAGGATTCGGATTTTAGTCCACTTAACCAAATACATTCCTACCCTGACCCTAACCCCATTACAACCCTTGAAAAGACCTCTTGATATGTGTATTTGTGCATTAAATTTTTGTTAATTGGTAGAAGAAGAGCAAGCCTTAAAAAGAAAGATTAGTAGAGAATTGAGAGAATCGAACCTCAAACACTTGAGTGATTAGAGTGTATACACTTCCAGTGAGGGTTCGATACTTGATTCTTGATCCTGGCTTTCACGAGCTTTCTTCTTGCACGTTTACTTGTACTTTATTTTGGAATTTGAATTAGTAGAATCCAGTTTATGTTTGTTCTTGAAAGGTTTATTAATTTTTAACCAAGTAGGTAAAAAGCATTTTGCATTTAGTTGCATTCATATAGATAGGTTACATTTCATGAATTCTACCATCCCTCTTCACTCTTTTGGTTCTCTTGAGCTTAGCATGAGGACATGCTAATGTTTAAGTGTAGGAAGATTGATAAACCACTATTTTGCAGTTTATTTTGTATTGAATTGAGTGGATTTTATCTATTATTCTCACACTTATTCATATAATTTGCATGTTTTACATTTTTCTTCCTAATTTTGTGCTATGATTGAAAACATGTTTCTTTGGCCTTAAATTCGCTAATTTTAATCTTCTCCTATTACCATTCGATGCCGTGATATATTTGTTAAGTGTTTTCAGGGTCTATAGGGCAGGAATGGCTTAGAGGATGAAAAAGAAGCATGCAAAAGTGGAAAAAACATAAGAAATTAAGGATTTCAGATTCTGGTAACAACGCACACGTGTGGACAACGCGTACGCGTGAATGGTGCATTCGACATATGACGAGCAAGCATGGCTGATGCCTACGTGTGGCCCGTGAAAAGACCAGCGACGCGTACGCGTGGCCAACTTATCTCTAAGGTGTGTAACAGCTCAGCTGTGTTGTGTATTATTGAGGAATGTTTTTGGCAGCTATCACATCTTTTGACTTTGTTGATGCAATCTTGTTTCATTGTCGGCTAGTAGTATCCTGCCCTAGCTATTTTATGTGCTAAACTCATTCCTCCTATGTGGTTACTGCATACCCCCTCATGGACCTTGTCCATGACGACCTTGCATTGTTCTTGATCTAGGCAATGTAAGAGTGGTTGAGAGAAGTCTCTTTTATATAGGCCATCTCCTATCACTGTAAAGGACGCTGTCCGCCTTTTGAATAAGGTCGGATTAGTTACTCCCGTTGGTATGCCTCCTATTCATAGGGACTTTTTGTATGATGTTCTCCAGTCTTGGTCTTGGGATATAAATAGAACAGATTTGCTGCTAAAACTTGGTTCAACAAGGGTTCGTTAGGGAATTATAGATTCATTCATAAGTTTTCTAGTTGTTGCTAGTTTAGATAGTGCATCTGCTCGGGTATTCTTTTCCCGAGCTATATGTGTTATTTGAAATGAATTAAATTGAGAAATAAGGTCTTTTACCATCAAGTAATATTTTTTTAGTAATTGATCACGGGCCTGAAAGTGTCCTGTTACCTGCTGTACGACCAATAGTGAGTCGCAGTATACCTGTAGGTGGAGGATGTTCAAGGATTGAGCCAATCTAAGCCCGACGAAAAGTGCCTCGTACTCGGCTTGATTGTTGCTTGTTTGAAAAGCAAAGAATATGGACTGCTCAGCATGTAGGTCATGGTTATTGGTGAGTAGTACTCTAGTGCCTGATCCTTCTGTATTTGAGGCTCCATCCATGTATAGTTGCCAGGTGTCATATTGCTCTTGTTGTTCTGCTAGTTTAGCTATGAAGTTGGCTAAGAATTGTGCTTTGATGGCTGTCCGAGATTCGTATGTGATATCAAACTCGGACAACTCGATCGACCATTTTATCAATCTTCCAGAAACCTCGGGTCTTGTTAAGATCTGCCTTAGAGGTTGGTTTGTCTTGACCACAATGGCATTGCTTTGAAAATAACTTAAGACATTATATCCTGACGCATTATCAACAAGTTTGTCAATGCATGGGAGGGGGTAAGCATCTATTGGACATGCTTTATTTAAATTAGTAAAGTCTATACACATTCGCCATTTACTTGAGGCCTTTCTTACCATAACGACATTGGACAGCCATGTTGTAAAACGCAACTCTTTTAGGAATCCTGCCTGCAAGAGTTTTTCGAGTTTTATCCAGCCATGTCGACCTTTTTTGTCGCCCATGTTTCTTTTCTTTTGTGATATAGGTCGGATTTTCAGATCAATTTGTAATTCGTGGCATATGAAGCTCGGATCGATGCCGGGCATGTCTTCTGGAGTGATAAAACCCAATTTTGTGGTTTATCTTGTGCTTAATTTAGGGGATTTTATCAACTTATCCCACATTTATTCAATGAAATAGCATGCTTTTGTAATTCTCCCTAAATTTGTGCTTAAGAATGAAAACATGCTTTTTAGGCCTTAAATTTGCCAATTTTAATTCACTTTAATTCTATTCGATGCCTTGATATGTTTGTTGAGTGATTTTAGGCTTATAAGGCAAGGATTGGATGGAAAAAGTGAAGAAAAAAGCATACAAAGGGGAGAATTCATAAAGAAATGAGCATTTGGAGAATTCATGGCTACGCGCATGAGTCATCCACGCGTATGCATGAAGAGGACATTCAAGCCACGCGCACGTGTCACCCACGCATACGCGTGAGGGAGAAATTTGCCAGCAACGCGCACGCGTCGTCCATGCGCACGTGTGACGCTGATCACATGACCTCATTGAAGTGAAGACGCTAGGGGGCGATTTCTGAGCTTTTCAGCCCAAATCCAACTCATTTCTAAGGCTATTTGATACAGAATTCAAGATGGGTCAAAGGGGAGCAATTAGATTAGGTTAGGAAACATGCCTTACGTTAGTTCTAGAGAGAGAAGTTCCCTCTTCTCTCTAGAAATTAGGGTTCTTAGTTTATTTTTCCTCTTAGATCTAGGTTTAATTTCTTATTTCCATCATGTTTTCTTTACAATTCCTTGTTCTATTGTCTTGATTTTCCTATTTCTTCTTGTTAATTTCTCATTTTGGTTACTTTTATGTTCATGCACTCTTGTTAATTTTCATTCTCTTTAATGCAATTTTGAGGTATTTTATGTTTAATGTACTTTCCCTAGTTGTTATTGTTAATTTCTTACATTGGGTAGTTGTAGAATTTACTATTCTTGCACTTTTATGATGCTTTCCTTTTATGCCTTCCAAGTGTTTGACAAAATGCTTGGTTGGATGTTAAAGTAGCTTTTTGAGCATTCTTGGCTTGGAAAGAGAAATTAGGCAATCTTGAGTCATTGATACCCAACTCATGTTGGTGATCTAGAGTTGTTAGTTAATATTGTTTCCATTGACTCTAATCTCTTGCTAATTCAATTAGTGAGTTGATTAGGAATTTTGGATTGAGATTAACTAGTCTTATTTGACTTTCTCTCAAGTGAAGATAACATTATACCTTCTTCCTGTGTTGGAGATGACTAAATAGGATTAGCTCTTGTTAATCATTGTTGTATGATAATTAATGACTAGGATAGAAAGCTTATATTCTCAATCCTTGCCATGAATGTCTCTCTTTAGTAATTGCTTTCTTTAGTTGTTTGATTTACATTTGTTGCCTTTTTAATTTCTTGTTCTATCAACCCAACCCCCCATGATACTCATAACCAATAATTGAGCATTCGATTGTGATTCCTAGGGAGAACGTCCCTAGACTAATACTCTCAGTTACTTTTATTGGCTTGGACTTGTGACAACCAAAATTAAACTTTGATTGAGCATTACTTGTCGGTTTGGAACTATACTTGCAACGAGGTTATTTCTCTTTTACCGAGAAGAAATTTCTAAGCCGACGGTTATACTCATTCAAGTTTTTGGCACCATTGCCGGGGAATTGCAATGTGTGCTTGTTATTGGTTATTGTATATATATTGATATTGTGAATAGCTTTATTTTTTGTTTGTTTGCTAGTTTTTGGATTTGGTTTTCTTTGTTTCTTGTTAGTTTTTGTTTTCATTTTCTCTTGCTACTCTGAATTCTCATCCTTTTGGCTATGAGTTTGGTTGAAACTATATTGTAGGAAATGGAAATGAAAGCTTTAATGGAGGTATGCATCAAGGATGGAACAATCAAAGGTGGGAGGAGTCTCAAGCATATAGACAACCTTCTTGGCAACAATTTCCTCCAGTTTCTTATGGGTACAATCCAACTCCTAATGCTTACCAATCTAATGGATGTGGTGACCTTCATTGTGGTTGTCAACCACAACCACCACATACATATAACTCGTTTCCTCAACATAGCCCTCAACCATCATACTCACAAGCCCCTTACCACCAAACACCCCCATATGATCCTAACAGTTATCCATCATACCAACAACCATATGAACCATACTTAGAGCCACCACCATTCCAACATCAATATTCTCAAGAACCATCAATTCCATATACCTCACCTCCATATCCTTACCAAGATGAACCACCTTCTAACTATGACACTCTTCCTCCAAACAATGAACCTCTCTTCCACCATCACATTCATTGGACGAATCTCTCCAACCCCTAATGCAAGAATAACAAGAACTTCTAACTCGTTGCCAAAAGTAAGGGGAAGTCATGGCTAGCTTAACCGAAGTAATGAGCCAATTGGCATCATTGTGCTCAACTATCCAAGATACCCTTATTGTTAAATGTGGAAGATTAGTTGAGGAGCATAATGAAAATGAGAATTTGGAGCTTCAAGGTGGAGAAGAGGAGTTGAAGCAAGAAGTGCAACAAGAGGAAGGAGTAGAGACAAGTGAACTGGAAGGAGTGGTTGAAGAATTAGGAGAGGTTGATCAAGAATTGGACTCAATCATTGATGAGTTCTTGTCTTCACTAACAAATCACCTTGAAGATTCCATTGAGCCTTCTTCTATTGAGCTTGAAATCAATGTTAAGGAGGGTGCACAACCTCCAAGGCACATGGGGAATGATGAAGAATTAGAAGAAGTTGTGCAAGTAACAAATCTCCCTCTTGATAATGATTCCACACCAACACATGTTCCTTTGGTATTTGAGGAGTCTTCCTCCATTAAAATTGAGGTTGATGTTGAGATAAGTTCCATATTACCTCCAAGTTGTGACATGAAGAATGGAGAAGAGCTAGAAGAGGTTGGAGAAAAAGAGATTGAATTGGAAGAAAGCTACCAAGAGGAAGATGTTGAAATTAAAGAAGCTTGCAAAGAGGTGGATGTAACCAAAGAAGAGCACACGGGAGTAGACCTCGCATTGTTAAAGTGTGGGGAGGTCTCCCTTCCTAAGTCACCATCATCCTTTACACCATTCAAGTGGGTAAAATTCATATCCCTTAGCTTTCTTATTCTACTTGAATATGGGTTGCTTGAAACGGATGGTCAACTTAGAGCTCTTTGTGGAATGAAAAGCAAGAAAGGGTTGGTTAGTGGTAGGCATCATGATTCACGGTCCATTATGGTTGGAAGCTCAAGGTTTAGGAGCAATGGTTGGTGTAGAACCAATTTTCATGGATCTATGAGGTTGTTTGGGCGCCTATATGAGAATTCTATGTGCTTGCCACCCGGATGGAATCATGATGATCAACTTGAATACGGGTGTGAAAACAAAGTTTGGAATCCCATATTACAAGATGAAGATCAACTTACGGAGCTCCAAGCTTGTGAAGAAGTCCAATAAGGCTTGATGCAAATGATTTGGAATGTTGGAGTTTATTGGAGATTCAAGCATTGGTGGAAGTTCAAAGATGAATTCAAGCACAAGCCACCTTGATGAGAGCTCCCTATAAGTCCAACTTAAGGACAATAAATAAAAGTGCTAGGTGGGAGACACCCCACCATGGTAAACTCTTTTCATTTTTCTCTTTTGTACATATTGGTAAACTAGTTTAATTTCATGTTTTTTTTTGGTTTGTATGGTCTAATTAGTAATCTAGTATGTTAAATAAGGTTTTATGGTGTTTTGGTAGCTGTTTAGAGGTTTGGAATGCTTGGTTTGGTGCTAGAACTTGAAAAATTTTGAAAAACATAGCACCCAGCCACACATACGCGTCACCCATTCATACGCGTGACCCCCAAATTTCCAATCACTCACGCGTACGCCTCACCCACGCGTACGTGTGACCACCAAAATTTTTCAGACGCAGTACAAAAACTAGAGAGTTGCGCGGGTAGTGTGCTGAAATTATGCCTTTAGCACAATTTTAACCCACGCGTACGCGTCACCTATCTTTCTTCACTCACGCGTGCGCGTCGATGATGCGTATGCGTCGCACCTCACTTCTGCCATCCATGCGTGTGCGTGACATGAAGCGTACGTGTGACTCACTGCCCTGTTCCACCCCCTTCTTTTCTTCTCTTCTTTCCATTTTTTTCTTTCTTCTCTCTTCTCCTCTTTTCTTTCCATCCTTCAACCATCATCCAACACTACCATTCACCATTCACCATCTACCATTTTTTTTAGTTTGTTAGTTGTTAGTTAGTTAGTTAGTTATTTAGTTAGTTTGATTTATTTTAATTTTCTATTTTTCATTATAAGTGTTGGATTATTAATCTTGTTTGCTGTCTACTGCTGTTGATTACTGATAGGATGTTATCTTAACATCATTTTTGTTAATATTCATTGTTAGATTCTTTGTTGAGGTTACAATTTATTACTTGGTTTTGAATTTTTCATGCTTAACATTTTTGAATACCAAGTACTCACAATATTGCCTTCAAGCTTTTTAAATCTTTTGAATTGCATGTTTTGGCCACCATGTGATTTGATTTCATTATCTATGATGAGACAATTGTGTATTATCAATGTATTTTTTATTAGGTGATGCTTGTTTATGATTGACTCTTATTCACATCAACTAGTTCATGCATTGAGATTTTGGAATAGTGAAATTGGATCGTAAGCTTACCTAATTGCACATTTTTTAGCTTTTCAAGCTTTGTGGACCATGCTTGCTATGTGATTGAGTTTAATTTCTATCTTCTTTTTCCTAAGTTCCATAGCACCCATGTGTTCCACCTCTATGTCACTTAGGTGTTGCAACAACTTCAATATGTGTCGTTGTTTGATGTGTGAGCTCTATATTTCATTTGGTTCACTAAGTTTACTTACACATCAATCAATGTCCATTCATTATCCAATTCACAATTGCTTGATTTTTGCTTGAATGCTTTTATGCTTCTTCATTCCTTGTTTGGTGATCTTAACCTACAAGTTTTCTTTGAAGTATTTCAAGCACACTAGAATGAGTAAAGTGCATATTTTCTTTGTGTAATCGTGACATAGCTCTCTATCCTAGTGTGTGTTCTAAACTGCATGCATCTTAGAACTCACACACCTATTTTTCATCAATGTCACACTAATTCACTCATTCAATTCTAGTGATTTACCTTATTCCAACAATTTACGCTTTCTTGCTTTTACATTCTCTCATCTTATTGTGCTATTCTCTATTTTTCATGGGTGATTCATCATAAGAAAAAATGGAAGTGGGAGAAAGAACATGCAGCAGCCAGTTGATCCACCAACTGAAGGTGGCAACCCGTATAGTCGTCATACCCCCTTGCTCATCTCTGAATACACCGAGGACAGTGCAAACTTTTAAGTGTGGGGAGGTCGTCTGACCAATCGGCATTTTTGGGTGACGAATTTCTAATCCCAACATTTTTGCATTTCATTTTTAGGTCTTTTAGGATTTTTAGTTGTATTTTCTTATTTTGCATATATAAATTATAAGCTTAGTCAAAATAATGAAATTTTTCAAGGATTTTATCTATAGGGGACCTGATGAGAGGCCCGAAGCGGGTCAGGAATTTTCCTCAATAAAATGAGGGAATTAGCGTTGCAAGTATAGTCCCAACCCGACAACCAACCAACACCAAAGTTTGGAATCACAAATTATCACAATCAAAACCAATATAAACCGGGAGTTTGAATTCCTGGGTCGTCTCCCAAGGACTAGTGATCAATGAGTGCACAATTTCGGTTGTGAAGGCAACAAGATTTTCAATGAAGAGATAAACAATTAAAGAAATAAAAGAACTTTCAAAATTACAAGTGATGAACTAATAAAGAAATTAAAGAACTAGCTATATAATATTGACAAGTAAGATATAAAAGAGATTGATGTATTTATGTTGTGTGTGATTCAAAGCATAAATGGAGTCTTTGCTTGTATGAGCTAGGGATCCTTTCCTTGTTGGAACCACAATCATGACAATTGTAATTGATTAATCTCATTTAGTTAACTCTCACCTTGGAGAGTAGATTAAGGAGCATAGTTGTTCTTAATCTACAAATCCTAACTCATTTGCTAATTGCCTTAGCAACAAGTTAGCTTTAGTAGAAACAAGAACAATTACTAATCTAAGAATTATCACTAAATGTTGGACATTCCAACTCTAGGAACCCATATGCTCATTTTCCCCAAGCCAAGAGGTAGAAATTTAGCTCATAATCAAAATTGACATTTCCACAAATACTTGGTGGGCATAAACACAAATCATGACAAAATTGAGAAAATGCTCGAAACTATGAGCAACAAATGATCAAAAGCAACAATAGCAACTCAACTAAGCATATAACAATCATCAATCATCAAAATCATCAACAAGAAATCAAAATTACAAAAAGTATATATATTAACACTATAACTTTAATTACAAGAAAGAGTATCAAAATTGTAACTATAAATAGTAGTAATTAAGAGATACTTACAATGGAGGCTAGCACAAACCAAGATCAAAAATGGAAATGGCACTTGAAATGTAAAACCCTAATATAAACCCTAATGGTGTTGAGAGAAAACTTAGAGAAAAACTAAACTAAAGCCTCTTACTACTATCTACTACTCATAATGATATGCTCCCCCTCTACAAGGTTTGCCCCTTCCAATATGAGCTTCCAGCATCAGAATTGGGCCTCCAAGCCATCAAAAATGCGAGTCACGTGCATTTTTAATGAAGGAATGTGCGGGTACCTGTGCGTATGCACAGACGTGTGCGCACGCACACTTGGCAAAAATCTCAGGTTGCGCGTACGCACAAGGGGTTGTGTGCACGCACACTTCACAATGCTTTGAATGATCATGCGATGCACAAGATATTGTGCGCTCGCACACTTTGCTCTGCTCTGCTACCTGTGCGTACGCACAAGGGGTTGTGCGTATGCACACATCGCTTTGCTCTTATCCTTTGTTTCTTAATGCTTCCTCCTCCTTGCATGCTCTTTTTCCATTCTCATCAAGCCATTCCTACCTTATACATCTGAAATCACTCACAAACAACATCAAGGTATCGAATGGAAGGCAAATGGAATAAAATAGGTCAAATTAGGCACAAAAGAGCATGTTTTCATAATCAAGCACAATTTAGGAGGAAAGCTCAAAAGCATGCTATTTAATGGAATAAGTGTAGGTTTATATGATGAAATCCACTCAATTCTAACAAAAAATTATCGTAAAATATGTATTCATCAGCACTCCAATTGATTTGAGTGAAAAAAATTCATAGAACTTGCTTGAATTATATATTGTGGATCATGTTTTTGAGCTAAGAACACATAAGCATGTGAGTTTTGAGCCTAATGGTGTGGTTACATCATATAACCACTATATTCATTCTTGTGTGTATTATTCTCTTTCTATGATTACAATCTTTGATCTGTTTGATTCTTTATGTCCATTATTTTGTGTATGAATGCACTTATATGATTGAGGCCATTGTTTCAAATAGGTCACTTACCCAAATAGCCTACCCTTTTATCTTTCATTGTTAGCTAACTTTGAGCTTATGCTAAACCCATTTGTTCTTAATTTCAGCACATCACTACCCCTAAGTAAAAAATAATAAATGTCCCTTGTTTGGATCTTTGATTATCTTAGACTAGTAAGAGTGTTTATCATTCAAGTTTGGGAAATTTGGAAACATTGGTTGAGGTAAAAGTATGTTTTTGTATTTTTGTTAAAATATTGGGAATTGGGTATATGCTCATTCATTAAATACTTTAACCATATGCATTGGTACTTTTGTATATAATTCATCAAAAAGAAAAAGAAAAGAAAAATAAAAAAGAAAAAAATAGAAAAAGAAAAAGAAAGAAAAAGAAAATTAAAAAAAAGGGGGACAAAATGCCCCAAAGTAAATTTCAATAATAATCAATGCATATGGGATGTGAAGCGAAAAGACTGCATAAATGTGTGAAAAAGTGAAGAATGGGTAGTTAGGTTAACATTTGAATTGTATAGGTTGTTATATAGGTTAGGTGGGAAGCTTAAGTTAATCAAAGATTCAATTTTTAAGCTCACTTAACCATATATAACCTTACCTTTACCCTAGTCCCATTACAACCTATGGGAAAGTCCTCATGATATTTGTATGCATGCATGAAATAATTGTTGATTGTTAGATGAAAAATAATTCTTCGAAAGCATGATTAGAGGAGAATTGAGTGAATCAATCCTATACACTTGATAAAAAAAATTTTAAAAAAAAATTTTAAAAAAAAATTTTTAAATAATAATAAAAAAAAAAATTTTCTTTTCTTCCATTTTCTTTTATTGCATTTGCCTATTTTCATTCATTACATTTTAATTTTGATTTTATAGCTTGTTCATATTTTCTTTTCTAAGTTCTTGTTTTAATAATGGTGTTGGATTCTTATATTCAATTGTTGAGGATTTCTTGGTTAATCTCGGTGCTTTGTGACTTGTTTGACATTAATTATAATATTTTCTCTACACACAAGATTAGTGCTTTAGTCCTTCCTAACTCATGATTCCTTGTTTTATACCTCATCATTATTGAGTTAGGATGGGACCAAATGCTCTCATGCTTATCACTAACCTTGTTTGTGTTAATTGTTGTTTGAACTTGATGCTCGACATGCTCTTCATGTTATTCACTTATGCTTTGACTTTCCTCTTGCATCAAGTATTAGTTAATATGCCTTTGCTTGAATTTTTTTTCTCACTTACATGCGTAGCTAACATGTAGTGAGAACCTTACTCTTATTTGGCATGCGCCCCGCCTATGTTCTAATTGCTTTCATATCTTTGTTGTAGGCTTACTTGTCTTTCTTTTTCTCTCCTTTTAGGTTGGCCACCAAGAGGGAAAGGAATGAGAAAGCTTCTAAATGGGGCAACAAACAAGTTCATCCACACAACCTTTTGAAGGAGCTCATCAATTGTAGCAACCCGTCCACCTTGCTCTTCTTTGCATGCACCGAGGACGGTACAAATTTTTAAGTGTGGGGAAGTCGTCCGACCGACCTCCATGGGTAACAACTTCCTTTTTCAACACCAATTTTTAATTTTTGTCTTTGTTAGATTAGTTGTTGCATTGCATGATAGATTACATGTTAGTTAGAATTTGTACATATTTCACCATTTCTTTTTATATTAGGACTACTTGGTTAGGGTGATGATTTCTTTTCCAAGAAAAATTATTTTTAGGGCACCCTACCAATTTGAAAAAAAAAAATTGTGATAAACTTGCTTGAAGAATGTATTTTGGAATATGGTTTTTGAGCTAAGAATACAAGCATGTGAATTTTAAGCCCAATTGTGTGGTTACATCATATAACCACTTATTTTCATTCTTGTGTGCATTATTTTCTTTCTATGATTGTAATCTTTGATTTGTTTGATTCTTTATGTCCATTATTCCATGCATACATGCATTTATATGATTGAGGCCATCATTTCATTTAGCTCACTTACCCAAATAGCCTACCTTTCATCAACCATTGTTAGCCAATTTGAGCCTATTAAATCCCTTTTGTTCTTAATGTTAGCACAACACTACCCCTAAGTGAAAAATAATAAATGTCCTTGATTTGGATCTTTGATTAGCTTAGGCTAGTGAGAGTGTGTATCATTTGGGTATGGAAAACTTGGGATATTGGTTGAGGTAAAAGTGTAATTTTTATTTTTGTTGAAAATCATGGGATTGGGTACATGCTTATGCATTAAATATGTAAAACCATATGCATTGACATCTTTGTATATATTTTAGTTTAAAAAAATATATATGAAAAAAAATTTATAAAATATATATATATATATATATATATAGAGAGAGAGAGAGAGAGAGAGAGAGAGAAAAGAAAGCAATAAAAAGGGGACAAAAATGCCCCAAAGTAAAGTTCAATAAAAATCAATGCATATATAATGTGAATTAAAATGAATGCATGAGTATGTGAAAAAGTGAGAATCATGGGTAGTTAGGTACTATATTAGAATTTTATAGGTTGTTATATAGGTTAGGTGAAAGCTTAGGTTAATCAAAGATACAAATTTCAAGCCCGCTTGACCATATGCATCCTTACCTTTACCCTAGCCCCATTACAACCTATGAACAAGTCTTCATGATGAATGTATGCATGCATTGAATAATTGTTGATTGTTAGATGAAAAACAAATCATGAAAAGCATGAGTAGAAGAGAATTGAGTGAATCGACCCTATACACTTGAGCAACTAGAGCGGATACATATCCGGTGAGGGTTTGATGCTCAATCCCTTGTTCTCGGCTTTCATGAGCTTTCTTCTTGCAAGTCGAATTGAACTTCTTTTTGATATTTGAATTGGTAGAGTTAGTGAGTCGTCATATGACCTTTGCCCTACTTGCTTATATATGTTCTTGGAGATTGATTTACTTTTAACCAAGTAGGTAGAATCATTTTTTATTTAGTTACATGCATGTAGATAGGTTTATATGGTTTCTTTGCATTGAATAAATGTTCATACCCCTTTTCTTGTCCTTTTTTTATTCTTAGCATGAGGACATGCTTAGTTTAAGTGTGGGGAGATTTGATAAACCCCGATTTTGTGGTTTATCTTGTGCTTAATTTGGGTGGTTTTATCATCTTTTCCCACATTTATTCAATGAAATAGCATGGTTTTGCAATTCTCCCTTGATTTGTGCTTAAAAGTGAAAACATACTTTTTAGGTCCTAAAATTGGTGATTTTAATTCACTTTAATTCCATTTGATGCCTTGATGTATTTTTTGAGTGATTTCATGTTCATAAGGCAAGTATTGGATTGAAGAAGTGAAGAGAAAAGCATGCAAGTGGGAGAACTCATGAAGAAATGAAGGAACCGTAAAGTTGTCAAGCCTGACCTCCTGACACTCAATCGACCATAACTTGAGCTACAGAGGTCCAAATGAGGCGGTTCCAGTTGCGTTGGAAAGTTAACATCTGGGGCTTCGAAATGATATAAATTTTTCTATATGTTGCTTCGCGTTCAGGGGCGCGCACGCGCACTTTGCGCGCGCGCGCTGATGCTGTCCGTGGCCCACTTTAATGAAATCGCCCCCAGCGATTTTGTAGCTCATTTTGGGCCCAATTCAACCCATTTCTGATGCTATTGAACCCAAGGATTGAAGGGAGAATGAATCAAGTAGTAATTGTTTAGTTTTCATCATGTTTTAGGGTAGAATTCTAGAGAGATAGGCTCTCTCCTCTCTCTAGATTTTAGGGTAGTTTTAGTTAATTCTTCTTGGATCCAAGTTATAATTCTTGTTTTGATTTAGTTTTCCCTTGTTAATTTCTTGTTATTACATCTTAGACTTCTTAGTTTCTCTTGATCATTTCTTTTATTTTGTTGCTTTTATGTTCATGAACCTTGTTGGATCTCAATTTTCTTTTAATGCAATTTAATGTTTGATGTCCTTTTTATTGATGAATTGAGTTGTTGATTTACATTTCTTGCAATTGATAGTTGGTAGATTTATATTTCTTGCACATTTTATTATGCTTTCCATGTATACCTTCCAAGTGTTTGACAAAATGCTTGGAAGGATGTTAGAGTAGATTTTGAGCATTCTTGGCCTGGAAAGAGTAATTGGGCAATCTTGAGTCATGAAAACCCAACTTATGTTGGCGATCTAGAGTTGTTAGCTAGTATTGTTTCCATTGACGCTAATCTTTTGCTAATTTAATTAGTAAGTTGATTAGGACTTTTGGATTGAGATTAGCTAGTCTTGTTAGACTTTCTCCCTATTTGTTGGAGATGACGTAATGAGATAAATTCTTGTTTCTATTTGTGACATGATTAATTAGTCTTGTTTGACATTCTCCCGATGTGTGAGTTAACTAAATAAGATGAATTAATCATGCATGACTAGGATAGAAAGCCTATGATCTCAACCCTTGCCATGAATGTCTCTAGAGCGAATACACATCCGGTGAGGGTTCGATTGCTCAATTACATGTTTTCACCTATGATCATCTCTTTTCTTGCAAGTTTGTAAATTCTTTCAATAACTCAATTTAATTATGGGTTTGATTTTATTGCTATTGCCTTAGCCCTTATGTTCATATATGCTTTCATGGAAGTTGATTTATTTTGACCAAGTAATTGCATGTATTTAGATAGAGTGCATATAGATAGGTTGCATATAGATAGTTTGCATTGAATAAATATTGATACCCTTTGTCTTTTTTTTTACTTTAGCATGAGGACATGCTTAGTTTAAGTGTGGGGAGGTTTGATAAACCTCAATTTTGTGTTTTATCTTGTGCTTAATTTAGGAGATTTTATCAACTTATCCCACATTTATTCAATGAAATATCATGCTTTTCTAATTCTCTTTAAATTTAGGCTTAAGAGTGAAAACATGCTTTTTAGGCCTTAAATTTGCCAATTTTAATTCACTTTAATTCCATTCAATGCCTTGATATGTTTGTTGAGTGATTTTAGGCATATAAGGCAAGGATTGGATGGAAGAAGTGAAGAGAAAAGCATGCAAAGTGGAGAATTCATGGCCACGCGCATGCGTCATCCACGCGTACGCGTGAAGAAGACATTCAAGTCACGCACACGCCTTACCTACGCATACGCGTGAAGGGGGAATTTGCCAACGACGCGCACGCGTTGTCCATGCACACGCGTGACGCTGATCACGTGACCTCATTAAATTAAAGACACTAGGGGAGATTTCTGAACTTTCCAAGCCCAAATCCAACTCATTTCTGAGGCTATTTGATGCAGAATTCAAGATGGGTCAAGAGGGAGCAGTTAGATTAGGTTAGGAAACATGCCTTAGGTTAGTTCTAGAGAGAGAAGCTCCCTCTTCTCTCTAGAAATTAGGGTTCTTAGTTTATTTTTCCTCTTAAATCTAGGTTTAATTTCTTGTTTCCATCGTGTTTTCTTTACAATTCCTTGTTCTACTGTCTTGATTTTTCTATTTCTTCTTGTTAATTTCTCATTTGGTTACTTTTATGTTCATGCACTCTTGTTAATTTTCATTCTCTTTAATGCAATTTTGAGGTATTTTATGTTTAATGTGCTTTCCCTAGTTGTTATTGTTAATTTCTTGCATTGGGTAGTTGTAGAATTTACTATTCTTGCACTTTTATGATGCTTTCCTTTTATGCCTTCCAAGTGTTTGACAAAATGCTTGGTTGGATGTTAGAGTAGCTTTTTGAGCATTCTTAGCTTGGAAAGAGAAATTAGGCAATCTTAAGTCATTGATACCCAACTCATGTTGGTGATCTAGATTTGTTAGTTAATATTGTTTCCATTGACTCTAATATCTTGCTAATTCAATTAGTGAGTTGATTAGGACTTTTGGATTGAGATTAACTAGTCTTATTTGACTTTCTCTCAAGTGAAGATAACATTATACCTTCTTCCTGTTTCGGAGATGACTAAATAGGATTAGCTCTTATTAATCATTGTTGTATGATAATTAATGACTAGGATAGAAAGCTTATATTCTCAATCCTTTCCATGAATGTCTCTCTTTAGTAATTGCTTTCTTTAGTTGTTTAATTTACATTTGTTGCCATTTTAATTTTTTGTTCTATCAACCTAACCCCCCATGATACTCATAACCAATAATTGAGCACTTGATTGTGATTCTTAGAGAGAACGACCCGGGAGTAATACTCTCAGTTACTTTTATTTTGGTGGACTTGTGACAACCAAAATTAAACTTTGATTGAGCATTACTTGTCGGTTTGGAACTATACTTGCAACGAGGTTATTTCTCTTTTACCAAGAAGAATTTTCTAAGCCGACGGTTATACTCTTTCATGGAGTCCATGCGAAGAGGTCGGCATTTTTTTTTGGAGTATGTTGATGATGCTTTCTTTGTTTCCTTCAAGGAGAGAGCGGCTTATGTAAGAAAAATGATTGTCATTATTGTCTAATGTTACCTTTTCTAGATCGTCTATTAGTGAGGGTCTGTCTTGAAGATCCTCTCTGGGGGGTCTGTTGTGTTCGAGATGTTTGCCACGTTGAATGTGTTTTTCAGGAGCTCAGTTTTTGGTGTATTCTTTGATCTAATTTTCAAGCTTTCATTGTAACAATGCGAGCCTCCCTGTGATTGAAGTGTATAGTGGCTTCCTGATTGCTCTGTACCTAAAACTTAACACAAAGGTAAACATTTGATATGATAGCACTAAAAAAATTTAAAGAAGGTCTACCAAGTATGACATTATAAGGACTAAAATAGTCAACCACTAAGAACTGCACGTCCTTTGTTTTCGATAAAGGGTGGTGTTCATACCCTGGGTCGAGCTGTCTGACCCGGGATGTTTGACGACAAGTCGACCGACCTCTTCAGGTCAAGACTACCCGACCTCTTCTCAAAGAGCTCGGCTAAATCACCCGAAAATCCCAATAAGGGACCAAACAAAGGAACACGACCCAAATCCAAAGGCAGCACGAGCCTATAGAGATAAGGGCGGTTTCCTTGAAGATAAGATGACTTCACTCAAAGATAAAATAAGATAAGATAACTATCTTATCTCTAGAAAGGTCATTCCTCACCGTTATAAATACACTGGAGCACCCAGGTATAACTCATTCTCCGATTCTACTAAAAACCTGCTCAATACCCTTACTAACTTAAGCATTAGAGTCCCTTGCAGGTACCGCCCCACCCTCCGGTGGCGAAGGATCAGCATCACAAACAAGTCCCACAAATCAGACATATCAAGCACCGACCAGCACAGAAGATTTTGTCTGAGATCGACCTACAGTTTCAAGTAACCCTCGGAACATTGGCACCGTTGCCAGGGAATCTGGAAGTCATCCCATCATCATGGTGGGCAACCTTGACAACGATCACAATTCTAATTTAGAAAACAGAACGCCACATAAGAATGCAGAGGTCACAATAGACGATACTTCTCAACCTAACAAAGACAAGAATACACCAAACACGGGAGCCATGGAGGCACTTCAGGATCGCCTAAAACAACTCGAAAAAGAGGTCGAGTATCAACGGGAAGCCAAAAGAGACCTACGAAGGGAAACTAGGCGACGCTGCGAGTTAGAGGACAAGCTCCTAAAACTCGAAGCCGATCTCAAGGACAAAACTACTCGATCCAGCCACGAAGATAGCTCCCATAAGGACCAAGACCCATTCACCAAAGAGATCATGAAGACCGAAATCCTAAAGAACTTCAAACCTCTCAACATAACTTTATACGATGGCACAGCAGATCCCAGCCATCATCTCAGTAATTTTAGAAGCCGAATGTACCTCACTGATGCCTCGAATGCAGTCCGCTGCAAAGCCTTCCTGACTACGTTAACAAAGACAGCAATTAGATGGTTCGACAACCTGCCCCCTAGGTCCATCTCAAGCTTTGATGATTTAGCCAAAAAGTTTCTAGCCAGGCTCTCCATCCAGAAAGACAAAACTAAGCATGCCCCAAGTCTATTAGGAATCAAGTAAAGAGATCGGGAAAGTCTCCGCAACTACTTGGAAAGATTCAACAAAGCATGTCTGGACATACAAAGTCTACCAACTGAAGCCGCCATTATGGGTCTCATCAACGGCTTACGAGAAGGACCTTTTAGTCACTCAATATCAAAAAAACATCCCACATCCTTAAATAAAGTGCAAGAACGAGTAGAAAAATATATCAACATGGAGGAAAACTCTCGACTAGGAGAGACCTCAAAATTAGGATTCTCCTACTCCTCCCGGGATAAGGACAAAGAGTCCAAGAAAAAAGAAGATCAGCATGGAAAAAAGATCAAGAAATACCACAATTACACCCCCTCTGCGGGTGTCTCTTATAGATGTCTATCGAGAAGTATGCCATACTGAAAAGATACCCCTAGCTCGCCCACTTAAAAGCAAGAAAGGAGGAGGAAATCTGACTGAATACGGTGAATACCATCAAATCTATGGACATTCCACCAACGAATGCTTCGACTTGAAAAATGACATAGAAAAACTGGTAAGAGAAGGAAAACTAGATCGTTATTTAGCCAGCCGAGTAGATGAACCAAGAAAAAGAAGAAGGGACAAAGATGTCGGACGAACTGAACGACCACCTCGTACACCAGAGAGACATGTCCACATGATACACGAAAGATTTGCAGGAGCAGGAATCTCTAAATCATCTCGCAAAAGACATCTTAAAGATGTATATCATGTTGAGGGAGGGGAAGAAGTACCCGACATCCCCACTATCACTTTCACTAAAGAGGACGCAGCTGGCATCATCTCGGGGCATGACGATCCCATAGTCATCACTACCATATTGGCCAACGCTAATCTCCACCGCACACTGGTAGATCAGGGAAGCTCGGCTGATATCTTATTCAAAATCGCCTTCGACAAACTCGGCTTGGAAGAAAAAGAGTTCAGAGCATATCCGAACAGCCTATTCGAGCTGGGAGACACTCCAATCCAACCACTTGGATACATATCACTACACATAACCTTTGGAAAAGGAAACTGGTCAAGGACACTCAATATAGACTACATTGTGGTCAACGTGAGTTTATCCTAAAATGCCCTAATAGGTCGGACAACGTTAAATTAGCTCGGCGCAGTAGTCTCGACTTCACACCTGTGCATGAAGTTCCCAACCACAGAAGGAATAGCTACAATAAAAGTAGATCAGAAGACGGCGTGCCACTGTTACAACGAAAGTCTAAACCTTAGAGGCAGAGGAGAAGAATTCCACACCATCGAGCTCGGGGGGTTCGAGGGCGGGAAGAACTTCGTCCACAACCCGAAGGCGAAATAGAAAAAATCCAGATCGGAGATGTCCCAAGCAATACAACCAATATCGGCACAATCCTAAAAGGAGACGTAAAGGAGTCACTCATACAGTTCTTAAGAGATAATGTCGACTTCTTTGCATGGAAGGCCGCAGACATGCCAGGCATAGACCCTAAGTTAATGTGCCACAAGTTGGCAGTTTACCCAGGATCTCGGCCAGTACAGCAGAGACGCAGAAAGCTCGGACCAGAACGATCCCAAGCTGTGGAAGAGCAAGTACAATCTCTACTGGAGGCAGGATTCATAAGAGAAGTTAAGTACCCACTATGGCTCGCTAACGTCGTCTTGGTGAAAAAATCAAATGGGAAGTGGCAGATGTACACCGACTACACTGATCTCAACAAAGCCTGCCCAAAAGACCCTTATCCACTCTCAAGTATCGACGCTCTGGTGGATGCCTCCTCCAGATACAAATACCTCTCGTTTATGGACGCATATTCAGGATATAATCAAATCCCAATATACCCACCTGACCAAGAAAAAACCTCATTTTTAACCTCGAAAGCAAACTACTGCTATATCGTCATGCCATTCGGACTCAAAAATGCAGGAGCCACTTATCAAAGACTAATGAACAAAGTCTTCGCAGACCACATCGGGAAAATCATGGAAGTCTACGTGGACGATATGTTAATAAAAATACAAAGTGAAGAGTCATTACTATCCGACCTCACCCAAGTATTCGACACTATAAGAAGGCATAGCATGCGGCTTAATCCTGCAAAATATACCTTCGCAGTAGAAGCCGGCAAATTCTTGGGTTTTATGCTCACACAAAGGGGAATTGAAGCCAACCTGGATAAATGCAAGGCTATACTCGACATGAAGAGTCCAACCAGCGTCAAAGAGGTACAACAACTCAATGGAAGATTGGCAGCCTTGTCCAGATTTCTAGCTGGATCGGCAATAAGATCTCTCCCCTTCTACGCCACTCTAAGGAAGGGAAAGAGATTTGAATAGACAACAGAGTGCGAGCAGGCCTTCCAGGATTTCAAAAGGTTCCTGGGACAACCACCTATTCTAACTCGGCCACGAGAAGGAGAACCACTTATATTATACCTCACAGTAGGAAATCGGGCAATAGCCTCAGCACTAGTTTGAGAAGATGACAATGGAAAACAACATATATACTTCATCAGCAAAGTATTACAAGGGTCCGAATTGAACTATCAAAAAATAGAAAAATTCGCTTATGCTCTCATACTAACATCTCGACGACTCCGCCCATATTTCCAAGCCCACATCATCAAGATTCGGACCAACCAGCCCATAAAAAGCATTTCGCAGAAAACAGACTTAGCAGGAAGAATCTTACAATGGGCAGTCGAGTTGCCCGAATTCGACCTTCAATATGAAGGTCGAACAGCCATCAAATCACAGTATCTGGCCGACTCTATTGCAGAGTTTACGGACGCCCCGGAAATATCTACAGAGTGGAATCTCTACGTAGACGGCTCCTCAAACAAAACCGGAAGTGGCACGGGGCGTGATAATTGAAAGCGACCAAGGAACCCAAATCAAACTTTTCCTCAAATTCGGGTTCCCTACCTCAAACAACCAAACTGAGTATGAGGCACTACTAGCTGGTTTGAAGCTGGCTAAGGAGGTTGGAGCTTAAAAGCTTATCATCTTCAGTGACTCACAGGTAGTCACCTCACAAATAGCAGGGAGTTACCAAGCCAAGAATCCCACCATGAAAAAGTACTTGGACAAAACCAAGGAACAGCTCAAACAACTCAGGGAATATGAGGTCCACCACATACCCCGAGAACAGAATGCTCGAGCTGATGCACTCTCAAAATTAGCCAGCACCAAACCAGGGGGCAACAATAGAAGCCTCATCCAAGAGATGTTGCAGAACCCGTCAATCTCGGAAGAAGAAAAGGTCCTAGCCATAACAGGTCTGGATCAGGGATGGATGACCCCCATAATTAATTACCTCAAAACAGAAACACTCCCTACAGATAAGAAGGAGGCAAAGAGGTTAAAACGGGAAGCACAATACTACACCATCATAAATAATACTCTATACAAGAGAGGGATTTCATCACCACTGTTAAAATGCGTACCGACTTCCAACACAAAAGAAGTTTTAGAAGAAGTACACAGTGGCATCTGTGGCAACCATCTTGGAGCACAAGCCCTCACCAAAAAAGTGCTCCGGGCCGGATTCTATTGGCCAACTTTGCAAAAAGAAGCATGGGAATTCGTAAAGATATGTTCACCATGTCAAAAACATGCTAATTTTCATATTGCCCCACTAGAGGAGCTCATGAGTGTAACCTCACCCTAGCCATTCGCAAAATGGGGACTCGACCTCCTCGGGCCATTCCCTCAGGATCAGGACAGGTCAAGTTCCTCATCGTCGGGGTAGATTACTTTACAAAATGGATTGAAGCAGAGCCCCTAGCCAATGCCACTGCTCAAAGAAGTCGAAAATTCCTATATAGAAATATTGTCACAAGGGTTGGGGTCCCATACTCCATCACCACAGATAATGGCACTTAATTCACATATGCAGGCTTCAGAAAATTAGTGGCCGACTTGAAAATAAAGCACCAATTTACATCCGTAGAACATCCCCAGGCTAACGGACAGGCAGAAGCTACCAATAAAGTTATATTAGCCGGGCTAAAACGGAGATTACAGGATGCAAAGGGAGCCTCGGCTGAAGAGCTTCCACAAGTCCTATGGGCATATCGAACAACTCCACACTCCACCACAAAGGAATCACCTTTCCGATTAGCTTACGGAATGGAGGCAATGATCCTAGTGGAGGTCGAAGAAGGATCACCCAGAGTAATCCACTACAATGAAGTGGCCAATTCCCTACTTCAAAAAGAGGAACTCGACCTATGATGAGCGGATAATTTATACGCTTTTTGGCATTGTTTTTACATAGTTTTTAGTATGATTTAGTTAGTTTTCAGTATATTTTTATTAGTTTTTAAATAAAAATCATATTTCTGGACTTTACTATGAGTTTGTAAGGTTTTCTGTGATTTCAGGTAATTTCTGGCTGAAATTGAGGGACTTGAGCAAAAATCAGATTCAGAGGTTGAAGAAGGACTGCAGATGCTATTGGATTCTGACCTCCCTGCACTCAAAGTGGATTTTCTGGAGCTACAGAACTCCAAATTGCGCACTCTCAATTGCGTTGGAAAGTAGACATCCAGAGCTTTCTAGCAATATATAATAGTTCATACTTTTCCCGAGTTTAGATGATGCAAACTGGCATTCAACGCCAGTTCTATGTTGCATTCTGGAGTTAAACGCCAGAAACAGGTTGCAAAGTGGAGTTAAACGCCAAAAACAAGTTACAAACTAGCGTTCAACTCCAAGAGAAGCCTCTACACGTGTAAAGCTCAATGCTCAGCCCAAGCACACACCAAGTGGGCCCCAGAAGTAGATTTCTGCACCATTTACTCATTTCTGTAAACCCTAGTAACTAGTTTAGTATAAATAGGACTTTTTACTATTGTATTTGAATCTTCGGATCATCTTTGGATTATCTTTTGATCTTTTGATCATGTTAAGGGGGCTGGCCTCTCAGCCATGCCTGGACCTTCATCACTTATGTATTTTCAACGGTAGAGTTTCTACACACCATAGATTAAGGTGTGGAGCTCTGCTGTTCCTCATGAATTAATACAAAGTACTATTGTTTTTCTATTCAATTTAAGCTTATTCCGATTCTAAGATATTCATTCGCACCTCAATATGAATGTGATGATCGTGACAGTCATCATCATTCCCAACCTATGAACGCGTGCCTGACAACCACTTCCGTTCTACCTTAGATTGAATGAGTATCTCTGGGATTCCTTAATCAGAATCTTCGTGGTATAAGTTAGAATCCATGGACGGCCATTCTTGAGATCCGAAAAGTCTAAACCTTGTCTGTGGTATTCCGAGTAGGATCTGGGAAGGGATGGCTACGACGAGCTTCAAACTCGCGAGTGCTGGGCGTAGTGACAGACGCAAAAGGATCAATGGATCCTATTCCAATATGATCGAGAACTGACAGATGATTAGCCATGCAGTGACAGCGCATTGGACCATTTTCACTGAGAGGATAGGATGTAGCCATTGACAACGGTGATGCCTAACATACAGCTTGCCATAGAAAGGAGTATGAATGATTGGATGAAGACAACAGGAAAGCAGAGATTCAGGAGGAACGAAAGCATCTTCATACGCTTATCTGAAATTCTCACCAATGAATTACATAAGTATCACTATCTTTATTTTATATTTTATTTATCTTTTAATTATTAAATCTCCATAATCAATTGAATCCTCCTGACTGAGATTTGCAAGATGACCATAGCTTACTTCAAGCCGACAATCTCTGTGGGATCGACCCTTACTCACGTAAGGTTTATTACTTGGATGACCCAGTGCACTTGCTGGTTAATTGTGCGAAGTTGTGACAAAGAACTAAGATTATGAACGTGCGTATTGAATTTTTAGCGCCGTTACCAAGGAATGGAACCGTCACGATTTCTGCGCACCAAGTTTTTGGCGCCGTTGCCGGGGATTGTTCGAGTTTGGACAACTGACGGTTCATCTTATTGCTCAGATTAGGTAATTTTATTTTATTTTTAAGATTTTTATTTCTTATTTTTGAAAATAATACAAAAAACAAAAAAAATTTCTTTTTCTTTTTTCCCAAAATAATTTTCGAAAAAAAACCAAAAAAAAATAATAAAATCATTAAACCAAAAAAAAATATTTTATGTTTCTTGTTTGAGTCTTGTGTCAAATTTTAAGTTTGGTGTCAATTGCATGTTTTTAAAATTTGTGCATTTTTCGAAAACTCATGCATGTGTTCTTCATGATCTTCAAGTTGTTCTTGACAAGTCTTCTTGTTTGAACTTCATATTTTCTTGTTTTGTGTCTTTTCTTGTTTTTCATATGCATTTTCAATTTCTTAGTGTCTAAATATTAAAAATTTCTAAGTTTAGTGTCTTGCATGTTTTCTTTTATTGAAAATTTTTCAAAAATACATACTTGATGTTCATCATGATCTTCAAAGTGTTCTTGGTGTTCATCTTTGCATTCAAAGTGTTCTTGCATATTTTTCTTGTTTTGATTCATAATTTTCATGTTTTGAGTCTTTTTAATGTTTTTCTCTTTCATCATTAAAAATTCAAAAATAAAAAAAATATCTTTCCCTTTTTCTTCTCATCAAATTCGAAAATTTGAGTTGACTTTTTCAAAAATTTTTAAAATCTAGTTGTTTATTATGAGTCAAATCAAATTTTCAATTTAAAAATTTTATCTTTTTCAAATCTTTTTCAAAAATCAAATCTTTTTCAAATTTTTTTCCTTTCATAATTTCGAACCTTTCAAAATTATTTTCAAAATCTTTTTCTTATTTTTATTTCATATTTTCGAAATTAATGCTAACAATTAATGTGATTGATTCAAAATTTTTTAAGTTTGTTACTTGCCTAGTAAGAAAGGTTCAATCTTTAAACTCTAGACTCATATCTTTTTAGTTTCTTGTTAGTCAAGTAATCAACTTAAATTTCTTTTTCAAATCTTTTTCAAAATAAGTTTCAATCACATCTTTTCAAAATCAATTTCAAAATCTTTTTTTAACTTCTTTTCTAACCTCTTATCTTTTCAAAAATTGATTTTCAAATCTTTTTCAAACTAATCCTATCTTTTTGTTTGATTCTTATCTTTTTCCAAAACTACCTAACTAATTCTATCTCTAATTTTCGAAAATCACCTTCATCTTTTTCAAAATTCCTTTTTAAATTAACTAATTATTTTAAATTTAATTTAATTTGATTTAATTTTTCCTTTCTTAATTTTTGAATTTTTAATTTTAATTCTAATTTAAAAACAAAAATACTTTTATTTTATTTTATCTAATTTTCGAAAATTCTTCTCCCTCACCTCCTTCTATTTATTTATTTATTTACTAACACCCCCCTTCATCTAAGAATCCGAACCTACTCCTCACCCTTGTATTTGGATTCTCCTTCTTCTATTCATATCTTCTTCTACTCACATAAAGGAATTTCTATACTGTGACATAGAGGATTCCATATTTTCTGTTCTCTTTTTTTTTCATATGAGCAGGAACAAGGACAAGAACATTCTTGTTGAAGCTGATCCTGAACCTAAAAGAACTCTAAAGAGGAAGCTAAGGGAAGCTAAAGCACAACTCTCTGGAGAAAATCTGACAGAAATTTTCGAAAAAGAAGGAGACATGGCCAAAAATAACAACAATGCAAGGAAGATGCTTGGTGACTTTACTGCACCTAATTCCAATTTACATGGAAGAAGCATCTCAATCCCTGCCATTGGAGCAAATAATTTTGAGCTGAAACCTCAATTAGTTTCTCTGATGCAACAAAACTGCAAGTTTTATGGACTTTCATCAGAAGATCCTTTTCAGTTCTTAACTGAATTCTTGCAAATCTGTGATACTATTAAGACCAATAGGGTTGATCCTGAGGTCTACAGGCTCATGCTTTTCCCGTTTGCTGTAAGAGACAGAGCTAGAATATGGTTGGACTCTCAACCTAAGGATAGCCTGAACTCTTGGGATAAGCTGGTCACGGCTTTCTTAACCAAGTTCTTTCCTCCTCAAAAGCTTAGCAAGCTTAGAGTGGATGTTCAAACCTTCAGACAAAAAGAAGGTGAATCCCTCTATGAAGCTTGGGAGAGATACAAGGAACTGACCAAAAAGTGTCCTTCTGACATGCTTTCAGAATGGACCATCCTGGATATATTCTATGATGGTGATGAGCGGATATTTTATACGCTTTTTGGGGATAATTTCATATAGTTTTGAGTATGTTTTAGTTAGTTTTTAGTTTATTTCCAGTAGTTTTTAGGAAAAATTCATGTTTCTGGACTTTACTATGAGTTGTGTGTTTTTCTGTAATTTCAGGTATTTTTCTGGCTGAAATTGAAGGAGCTGAGCAAAAATCTGATTCAGGCTGAAAAAGGACTGCTGATGCTGTTGGATTCTGACCTCCCTGCACTCAAAGTGGATTTTCTGGAGCTAAAGAACTCGAAATGGCGTGCTTCTAATTGCGTTGGAAAGTAGACATCCAGGGCTTTCCAGCAATATATAATAGTCCATACTTTGAACAAGAATTGACGACATAAACCGGCGTTCAACGCCAGCCTTCTGCCCAATTCTGGCGTTCAGCGCCAGAAAAGGATCAAAAACTGGAGTTGAACGCCCAAACTGGCATAAAAACTGGCGTTCAACTCCACAAATGGCCTCTGCACGAAATCTCAGCCCCAGCACACACCAAGTGGGCCCCAGCACACCAAGTGGGCCCCAGAAGTGGATCTCTGCATCATCCATCATAGTCCACTCATATTTTGTAACCCTAGGCTACTGATTTAGTATTTAAACAACTTTTAGAGACTTATTTTGTATCTCATGACATTTCAGATCTAAACTTTGTATTCTCTGACGGCATGAGTCTCTAAACCCCATTGTTGGGGGTGAGGAGCTCTGCTGTGTCTCGATGAATTAATGCAAGTATTTCTGTTTTCCATTCAAACACGCTTGTTCCTATCTAAGATGTTCATTCGCGCTTAACTGTGATGGAGGTGATGAGCTGTGACACTCATCACCTTCCTCAAACCATGAACGTGTGCCTGACAACCACCTCCGTTCTATATACGATTGAATGAGTATCTCTTAGATTCTTAAATCAGAATCTCCGTGGTATAAGCTAGAACTGATGGCGGCATTCATGAGAATCCGGAAAGTCTAAACCTTGTCTGTGGTATTCCGAGTAGGATTCAATGATTGAATGACTGTGACGAGCTTCAAACTCCTGAAGGCTGGGCGTTAGTGACAGACGCAAAAGGATAGTAAATCCTATTCCAACCGGATCGAGAACCAACCGGTGATTAGCCGTGCTGTGACAGAGCGCGTGAGCGTAGTTTTCACTGGAAGGATGGAAGGTAGCAATTGACAACGGTGATCCACCAACACACAGCTTGCCATAGGAGGACGTGCGTGCGTGAATCAGAAGACAGAGGAAAGCAGAGATTCAGAGGACAAAGCATCTCCAAAACTCCAATATATTCTCCATTACTGCACAACAAGTAACTTTTAATTTATGCTCTACTGGTTATTCATAATTCAACTGATAAACATAATTGACTTCCTGACTAAGATTTACAAGATAACCATAGATTGCTTCAAACCAACAATCTCCGTGGGATTCGACCCTTACTCACGTAAGGTATTACTTGGACGACCCAGTGCACTTGCTGGTCAGTGGTACGCGTTGTGAAAAGTGTGATTCGCAATTTGTGCTACCAAGTTTTTGGCGCCGTTGCCGGGGATTGTTCGTGTTTGAACAACTGACGGATTATTTTGTTGCTTAGATTAGGAAAAAAATCTTTCTTTTTGGTTTAGAGTCTTTTATTATTTATCCCTTGTTAAAACACTTTAAATTTATAACTCAGTTAGTTAGAGCGTGGTGTTTATGTTCATGATAATTGGCTATCATATTTTTTTAAAAACCTTTTTCAGAAATAATTTTTCTATTAAATCCTGTGCCAAACTTTAAGTTTGGTGTTTTCAAAAATAATCTTTCTTAAAATTTTTGAAGGTCCCATAACTCATTTGGCTAGAACATTAATTTGATTGGGTTAGAATCTTTTATACTCTTTTCAAAACCTTCTTTTTCAAAAATATTTTTTATTAAATCTTGTGCCAAACTTTAAGTTTGGTGTTTTCTTGTTGATTCCCCTTTGATTTTCGAAAATTTTGGTTTGGTTTTCTAAAAATTTTAAGTTTGGTGTTCTTCCTTCATGTTCTTGTGTTCTTGTGAGTCTTCAAAGTGTTCTTGAGTTTCCTTCTGTCTTGATCTTAAAATTTTTAAGTTTGGTGTTCCTTGGTGTTTTTCCTCCAAATTTTTCAAAAAACAAGGAGCATTAGATCTAAAATTTTTAAATCTTGTACTATCTTATTGTTTTCTCTTTCCTCACTAAATTTAAAAATATCTTTTCAAAATATCTTTTCTAACTTCCCATCTTTTCAAAATTTGTTTCAACTAACTAACCAACTTTTTGTTTGTTTCTTAACTTTTTCAAAACTACCTAACTAACTCTCTCTCTCTCAAATTTTCGAAAATATCTCCCCTCTTTTTCAAAAATTTCGTTTTTTTTTTAACTAATTATTTTTAATTTTTTTTACGAAAAAAAAAAATATATATATATATATATATATATATATTTTCAAAATTCAAATTCTTTTTAGTTATTTTATTTTATTTTAGTATTTATTTCTTATAACATAAAATAAATAAAAAGATAAATCAGTCCAAGTTATATCCATATATCCATCATGGACATAAGTGGAGATGGACAGTCCAGGAGGACTTTGGGGTCATATTCTAACCCCTCTACTGCTTCATATGGGAATAGCATCTGCATACCCTCCATTGGAGTCAGTAACTTTGAGTTGAATCCTCAGCTCATTATCATGGTGCAGCAAAGTTGCCAGTATTCCGGTCTTCCACAGGAAGAACCTACAGAGTTTCTGGCACAATTTTTACAAATTGCTGACACAGTACATAATAAGGAAATAGATCAGGATGTCTACAGACTATTACTGTTTCCATTTGCTGTAAAAGATCAAGCTAAGAGGTGGTTAAATAACCAACCTAAGGCCAGCATAAGGACATGGAAACAGCTGACAGAAAAATTCCTGAATCAATATTTCCCTCCAAAAAGGATGACACAGCTGAGGCTGGACATCCAAGGCTTTAAACAAGGAGATAATGAATCTCTTTATGATGCCTGGGAGAGATACAGAGAGATGCTACGAAAATGCCCCTCTGAAATGTTTTCAGAGTGGGTTCAGTTAGACATCTTCTACTATGGGCTTGCAGAAGGAGCTCAGATGTCTTTAGATTACTCAGCTGGTGGATCTATCCGTATGAGAAAGACAATTGAAGAAGCTCAAGAGCTCATTGATACAGTTGCCAGGAATCAACATCTGTATCTAAGCAGCAACCCTTCCATGAATGAAGAGGTTAAAACAGTAACTGTTGAATTCAGTACTGTAAAACAAGCTGCTGAATTCAACCAGCAATTAGATTTTCTAACAAAGCAGCTAGTTGAATTCAAAGACAGGTTACAGGAGACAAGGATAGCTAATATACATATGGAAGAACAGTTTAAGCAAACAAAGCAGCAACTATCAAAGCAAATAGCAGAAGAATGCCAAGCAGTGCAATTAAGAAGAGGGAAAACATTAAATACCCCACCTCAAGGCATCAAAAATTCAAGAAACGAGCAACCCACCAAATATCCCCCTGAGGACAGTAAGAGCCCAGGGAAAAATAATTCTGGCACTAAAACGCCAGAAAATGGGTGGAAGGCTGGCGCTGAACGCCCAGACCATGCCCAAAACTGGCGTTCAGCGCCAGAAACAAGGCAGGATTGGCGTTCAACGCCAGAAATGAGCAAGAATCTGGCGTTGAACGCCCAACAGGGGCACATTTCTGGCGCTCAGGCGCCAGGAACAGACAGTGAGTTGGTGTCTAACGTCACTCCAGCTTCTGACTCTGGTACGCAATTGCCAGTGAGGGATCAGACACACACAAGTGCTGATAACAACCCCTCTAAAAAGGCTCCTCTAACCACTAAGGTTGAGGATTATAAAGCCAAGATACCTTATCCTCAAAAACTCCGGAAAGAGGAGCAGGATAAGCAATTTGCTCGCTTTGCAGATTATCTAAGGACTCTTGAAATAAAGATTCCATTTGCAGAGGCACTTGAGCAAATACCTTCTTATGCCAAGTTCATGAAAGAGATCTTGAGTCATAAAAAGGAGTGGAGAGAAACAGAAAGAGTTCTCCTCACTGAAAAATGCAGTGCAGTCATTCTGAAAAGCTTTCCTGAAAAGCTTAAAGATCCTGGGAGTTTTCTGATACCATGCATATTAGAAGGTGATTGCACCAAGACAGCTTTATGTGATCTTGGGGCAAGCATCAACCTGATACCTGCATCCACTATCAGGAAGCTTGGCTTAACTGAAGAAGTTAAACCAACCCGGATATGTCTCCAACTTGCTGATGGTTCCACTAAATACCCATCAAGCGTGATTGAGGACATGATTGTCAGAGTTGGGCCATTCGCCTTTCCCACTGACTTTGTTGTGCTGGAAATGGAGGAGCACAAGAGTGCTACTCTCATTCTAGGAAGACCCTTCCTAGCAACTGGACGATCCCTCATTGACGTCCAACAGGGGGAAATAACCCTGAGAGTCAACGATGACGAGTTCAAGTTGAACGCTGTCAAAGCCATGCAGCATCCAGACACATCAACAGACTGCATGAAAGTTGACCTTATTGACTCTTTGGTAGAAGAGATCAACATGGCTGAGAGTCTCGAATCAGAGTTGGAAGACATCTTTAAAGATGTTCAGCCTGATTTGGAGGATTCAGGGGACATGAAAGAGCCTCTGAACTTTCTTCTAAAAGAGGAAAAACCTCCTAAACCAGAGCTCAAGCCACTGCCACCATCCTTGAAATATGCATTTCTAGGAGAAGGTGACACTTTTCCAGTGATCATAAGCTCTGCTTTAAATTCACAGGAAGAGGAAACACTTATTCAAGTGCTAAGGACACACAAGACAGCTCTTGGGTGGTCCATAGGTGACCTTAAGGGCATAAGCCCAGCTAGATGCATGCACAAAATCCTATTGGAGGATAATGCCAAACCAGTGGTTCAACCACAGAGGCGGCTAAATCCAGCCATGAAGGAAGTGGTGCAGAAAGAGGTCACCAAATTACTGGAGGCTGGGATTATTTATCCTATTTCTGACAGCCCCTGGGTGAGCCCTGTTCAAGTCGTCCCAAAAAAGGGAGGCATGACAGTGATTCATAATGAAAAAAATGAACTGGTTCTTACAAGAACAGTTACAGGGTGGCGCATGTGTATTGACTACAGAAGGCTCAATACAGCCACCAGAAAGGATCATTTTCCTTTACCATTCATAGACCAGATGCTAGAGAGACTAGCAGGTCATGATTACTACTGCTTTTTGGATGGCTACTCAGGCTATAACCAGATTGCAGTAGATCCCCAGGATCAAGAGAAAACAGCATTCACATGTCCATCTGGAGTGTTTGCTTATAGAAGGATGCCCTTTGGGCTATGCAATGCACCTGCAACCTTCCAGAGATGCATGCTCTCTATTTTCTCTGATATGGTGGAAAAATTTCTGGAAGTCTTCATGGATGACTTCTCAGTATATGGAGACTCATTCAGCTCCTGTCTTGATCACCTGAAACTTGTTCTGAAAAGATGCCAAGAAACCAACCTAGTTTTAAACTGGGAAAAGTGTCACTTCATGGTGACTGAAGGAATTGTTCTTGGGCATAAAATCTCAAACAAGGGAATAGAGGTGGATCAAGCAAAAATAGAGTTAATTGAAAAATTACCACCACCTGCCAATGTTAAGGCAATCAGAAGCTTTCTGGGGCATGCAGGATTCTATAGGAGGTTTATAAAGGATTTTTCAAAAATCGCAAAACCTCTAAGCAATCTGCTAGCTGCTGACACGCCATTTGTGTTTGACATAGCATGCCTGCAGGCGTTTGAAACGCTGAAAGCTAAGCTGGTCACAGCACCAGTCATTTCTGCACCAGACTGGACATTGCCATTTGAGTTAATGTGTGATGCCAGTAATCATGCCATTGGTGCAGTATTGGGACAGAGGCATGACAAGCTTCTGCATGTCATTTATTATGCCAGTCGCGTTCTAAATGATGCCCAGAAAAATTACACAACCACAGAAAAAGAACTACTTGCAGTGGTTTACGCCATTGACAAGTTCAGATCATACTTAGTAGGATCAAAAGTGATTGTGTATACTGACCATGCTGCTCGTAAATATCTACTCACAAAGCAAGATTCAAAACCCAGGCTCATCAGATGGGTATTGCTTCTGCAAGAGTTTGATATAGAAATAAGAGACAGAAAAGGGACAGAGAACCAAGTAGCTGATCATCTGTCCCGGATAGAGCCAGTGGAAGGGACATCCCTCCCCTTTCTGGAGATCTCTGAGACGTTCCCTGATGAGCATCTATTTGCCATTCAGGAAGCACCATGGTTTGCCGATATTGCAAACTATAAAGCTGCAAGGTTCATACCCAAGGAGTACAATAGAATACAAAAGAAGAAACTAATTACTGATGCAAAGTACTACTTGTGGGATGAACCCTATCTCTTTAAGAGATGTGCAGACGGAATTATCCGTAGGTGTGTCCCCAGAGAGGAAGCACAGAGAATCCTATGGCATTGCCATGGATCTCAATATGGAGGCCATTTCGGAGGTGAGCGAACAGCCACCAAGGTCCTCCAATGTGGCTTCTATTGGCCCACACTCTATAAAGATTCCCGAGAGTTTGTACGTAATTGTGACAGTTGCCAAAGAGCTGGTAATCTGCCTCATGGTTACGCCATGCCTCAACAAGGAATCTTGGAAATAGAGTTGTTTGATGTATGGGGAATTGACTTCATGGGACCTTTCCCACCATCATACTCAAACACTTATATTCTGGTGGCAGTTGACTATGTATCAAAATGGGTTGAGGCTATTGCCACACCCACCAATGATACTAAAACAGTGCTGAAGTTCCTCCAGAAACATATCTTTAGCAAGTTTGGTGTCCCTAGAGTGTTAATCAGTGATGGGGGCACTCACTTCTGCAATAAACAGCTTTACTCTGCCATGGTTCGGTATGGAATTCGCCACAAAGTGGCCACTCCATATCATCCACAAACCAACGGGCAAGCTGAAGTCTCTAACAGAGAATTAAAGAGAATCCTGGAACGGACAGTAAATACCCGTAGAAAGGATTGGGCAAGGAGCTTGGATGATGCTCTGTAGGCTTACAGAACAGCATTCAAGACCCCTATAGGGACCTCTCCATACCAACTCGTGTATGGTAAGGCATGCCACTTGCCCGTGGAACTGGAACATAAGGCTTATTGGGCAACCAGATTCCTAAACTTAGATGCCAAATTAGCAGGAGAAAAACGATTGCTCCAGCTAAATGAGCTAGAGGAATTCAGATTCACAGCTTTCGAAAATGCCAAGCTTTATAAAGAAAAATCAAAAAAATGGCATGACAGAAAGCTGTCATCTAGAATCTTTGAACCAGGACAGAAGGTCCTATTGTTTAACTCTAGACTCAGGCTATTCCCCGGGAAACTGAAATCCCGGTGGAGGGGACCATACGTGATTACAAGTGTGTCACCATATGGTTATGTGGAGCTTCAAGATATTGATTCTGATAAGAAGTTCATTGTCAATGGACAGAGAATCAAGCATTATCTTGAAGGCAACACTGAGCAAGAATGCTCAAGGCTGAAGCTAGATTAAAAGCTCAGCAAGGTCCAGCTAAAGACAATAAAGAAGCGCTTGCTGGAAGGCAACCCAGCCATGGGGCAACAATCCTCCAAGCATTTTGCCCTATTTCTATCTTTATATTTTATATATAGTTCATTGACAACAAGGTAAATAATCATTTACAGAAGACCTCGGCACACAAAACAGAGTAAAAGAGCTCAATGGCAAGAAAACGCCAGTAAAGGGGCATTTTGGGCGTTCAGCGCCCAAAATGGGCATCCACTGGGCGCTGAACGCCAGTAATGGCAGCATTTGGGCGTTCAGCGCCAGGAATGGCCACCCACTGGGCGTTGAACGCCAGTAATGGCAGCAACTGGGTGCTGAACGCCCAGGAGATCAGCATTTGGGCGCTGAACGCCCAAAACAGGCAGTGTTTGGGCGTTCAAACGCCAGGAGGACAGGGAGGAGCCATTTCCAGTGATTCCACACGAATTTCCAATTTAATTTTAAATTTGAATGCTTCAATGCATGATTTTTACATAAATATATCAAGAACCTTGATTTCTAAAATCCTTAATTTTTAAAATCCATTTTTCCAAATTCAATCCAACTCTTTTCAAAATCTTTTCTGAAAAATCTATCTTTTTCAAAATCTATCTTTTTCACTCAAAAATCTTTTCAACTAATCCATATCTTTTTCAATATCTTTTTCATATTATCTTTTTCAAAATCTAAAATTATCTTTTTCAAAAAAACTATCCTATCTTTTTAAAATTAAACTATATCTTCTATCTTATCTTTTTCAACTCAATCTTTTTATCTTATCTCCTCCAATTTTTCGAAAATCCACCCCTCCCCCCCTTTAAATTGGGTTCGGCCTCCCCCCCTCCTTCATCAACAAGTGCTACTCAATCTCCTTCTATCCCTCTCCTTTCTTTTCTTTTGCTTGAGGACAAGCAAACCTCTAAGTTTGGTGTGTTTTTCTGAAATCACTAAGATCATGGCTCCCAAAGGGAAACAATACACTCCTAGAGACAAGAAAGAGAGCATTCCAAAACCACTTTGGAATCAAGGGAAGTTTTTATCTAAAGAACATTCAGACCATTATCTTAAAGTAATGGGTCTGAGATCAGTGATCCCGGAAGTGAGATTCGATCTGAAAGAAGATGAATATCCGGAGATCCAGGAGCAAATTCGAATCAGGAACTGGGAAGTCCTAGCTAATCCTGAAACGAAAGTAGGAAGGAACATGGTCCAGGAGTTCTATGCTAATATGTGGCAGACTGACAAGCAAAGACTATCTGGAACAGCCTGCTACGAATTTCGGACCATGGTCAGGGGAAAGATTGTTCATACCACCCCTGACAAGATCAGAGAGATACTAAAGCTACCTCAGCTAAAGGATGATCCAGACTCCTTCAACAGGAGGATGATGAGAGCAGACATTGGCCTGAATAAAATTGGAGAGGACATCTGTATTCTTGGAGCCAGGTTGACCACCAACACAAAGGGCGTCCCAAATCAACTCAAGAGGGAGGATCTCAAACCAGTTGCCAGAGGATGGCTGGACTTCATTGGGCGTTCTCTGTTGCCCACCAGCAACCATTCTGAAGTCACAGTTAAAAGAGCAGTGATGATTCATTGCATCATGATGGGAAAGGAAGTGGAGGTTCATCAGCTGATTTCAACAGAGCTCTATAAGATTGCTAACAAAAATTCAAGAGAGGTCAGGTTGGCTTATCCAAGCGTGATTTCTCTGCTCTGCAAGGACGCTGGAGTCAAGATGGGAATAACTGAATATATCCTAATTGAAAGGCCAATCACCAAAGCATCAATGGAGAGACAACAAGCACAGGAGGATCCTATAAAGAAAAGAGCACAGGAATTCCTTCCAGAGATTCCTCAAGCAGAATATTGGGAACATCTTGAGACGTCTGTCACCAAGATACAGGAAGCTATGGAGCAAATAATAAAACAACAGAAGGAACACAGTCAAATGCTAACCCATATGCTTAAAGAACAAGAGGAGCAGGGACGTGACTTAAGGAAACTGAAGCGCCAAAAATCTTCTGTGATACCAAGCCTCCCAAGGATCAGAGGAACCCCCATACCCCCAGATAAAGGTTGTTAATTTCCAATTTCTGCCTTAACTCTGTGACAGTGTCCTTATAAAAAGTTTACCTTAGACGTCATATAGTAGTAATTAGTCTATTTTGATTTTATCTCCAATTAAGCTATAGTTTATTTTTCTCATCATCAGCAAACATGAATAAAATAGTAGATCTTTTAAATAAGAAGCAATAAAATTTCGAGTTTTAATAAGAGAAATTCTAATTAGTTAAATGTGGTGGCAATGCTTTCTGTCTTCTGAATGAATGCTTGAACAGTGCATATATCTTTTGAATTTGTTGTTTAAGACTGTTAAATATGTTGGCTCTTGAAAGAATGATGAACATGAGACATGTTATTGAGAATCTGAAAAATCATAAAAATGATTCTTGAAGCAAGAAAAAGCAGCAAAGAACAAAGCTTGCAGAAAAAAAAAAAAAAGAGAAGAGAGAAAGAAAAAAAAAGAGAAAGCAAGCAGAAAAAGCCAAAGCCCTTAAAACCAAAAGGCAAGGGTAATAAAAAGGATCCCAAGGCTTTGAGCATCAGTGGATAGGAGGGCCAAAAAGGAATAAAATCCTGGCCTAAGCGGCTAAATCAAGCTGTCCCTAACCATGTGCTTGTGGCGTGAAGGTGTCAAGTGAAAACTTGAGACTGAGCGGTTAAAGTCAAGGTCCAAAGCAAAAAGAAGAGTGTGCTTAAGAACTCTGGACACCTCTAATTGGGGACTTTAGCAAAGCTGAGTCACAATCTGAAAAGGTTCACCCAGTTATGTGTCTGTGGCATTTATGTATCCGGTAGTAATACTGGAAAACAAAGTGCTTAGGGCCACGGCCAAGACTCATAAAGAAGCTGTGTTCAAGAATCATCACACTGAACTAAGAAAGTCAATAACACTATCGGAATTCTGAGTTCCTATAGATGCCAATCACTCTGAGCTTCAATGGATAAAGTGAGATGCCAAAACTGTTCAGAAGCAAAAAGCTACTAGTCCCGCTCATCTAATTAGGATCTGAGCTTCAATCAAAAACTCTGAGATATTATTGCTTCTCAACCTATTAGTCTTCTATTTTATTTGTCTAGTTGCTTGAGGACAAGCAACAGTTTAAGTTTGGTGTTGTGATGAGCGGATATTTTATACGCTTTTTGGGGATAATTTCATATAGTTTTGAGTATGTTTTAGTTAGTTTTTAGTTTATTTCCAGTAGTTTTTAGGAAAAATTCATGTTTCTGGACTTTACTATGAGTTGTGTGTTTTTCTGTAATTTCAGGTATTTTTCTGGCTGAAATTGAAGGAGCTGAGCAAAAATCTGATTCAGGCTGAAAAAGGACTGCTGATGCTGTTGGATTCTGACCTCCCTGCACTCAAAGTGGATTTTCTGGAGCTAAAGAACTCGAAATGGCGTGCTTCCAATTGCGTTGGAAACTAGACATTCAGAGCTTTCCAGCAATATATAATAGTCCATACTTTGCACAAGAATTGACGACGTAAACTGGCGTTCAACGCCAGCCTTCTGCCCAATTCTAGCGTTCAGCGCCAGAAAAGGATCAAAAACTGGAGTTGAACGCCCAAACTGGCATAAAAACTGGCGTTCAACTCCACAAATGGCCTCTGCACGAAATCTCAGCCCCAGCACACACCAAGTGGGCCCCAGCACACCAAGTGGGCCCCAGAAGTGGATCTCTGCATCATCCATCATAGTCCACTCATATTTTGTAACCCTAGGCTACTGATTTAGTATTTAAACAACTTTTAGAGACTTATTTTGTATCTCATGACATTTCAGATCTAAACTTTGTATTCTCTGACGGCATGAGTCTCTAAACCCCATTGTTGGGGGTGAGGAGCTCTGCTGTGTCTCGATGAATTAATGCAAGTATTTCTGTTTTCCATTCAAACACGCTTGTTCCTATCTAAGATGTTCATTCGCGCTTAACTGTGATGGAGGTGATGAGCTGTGACACTCATCACCTTCCTCAAACCATGAACATGTGCCTGACAACCACCTCCGTTCTATATACGATTGAATGAGTATCTCTTAGATTCTTAAATCAGAATCTCCGTGGTATAAGCTAGAACTGATGGCGGCATTCATGAGAATCCGGAAAGTCTAAACCTTGTCTGTGGTATTCCGAGTAGGATTCAATGATTGAATGACTGTGACGAGCTTCAAACTCCTGAAGGCTGGGCGTTAGTGACAGACGCAAAAGGATAGTAAATCCTATTCCAACCGGATCGAGAACCAACCGGTGATTAGCCGTGCTGTGACAGAGCGCGTGAGCGTAGTTTTCACTGGAAGGATGGAAGGTAGCAATTGACAACGGTGATCCACCAACACACAGCTTGCCATAGGAGGACGTGCGTGCGTGAATCAGAAGACAGAGGAAAGCAGAGATTCAGAGGACAAAGCATCTCCAAAACTCCAACATATTCTCCATTACTGCACAACAAGTAACTTTTAATTTATGCTCTACTGGTTATTCATAATTCAACTGATAAACATAATTGACTTCCTGACTAAGATTTACAAGATAACCATAGATTGCTTCAAACCAACAATCTCCGTGGGATTCGACCCTTACTCACGTAAGGTATTACTTGGACGACCCAGTGCACTTGCTGGTCAGTGGTACGCGTTGTGAAAAGTGTGATTCGCAATTTGTGCTACCAGATGGTCTGTCTGAATTATCTAAAATTTCATTGGATCATTTTGTAGGTGGATCCATTCACCTAAAGAAAACGCCTGCAGAAGCTCAAGAACTCATTGACATGGTTGCAAATAACCATTTCATGTACACTTCTGAAAGGAATCCTGTGAATAATGGGACGCCTGAGAGGAAAGGAGTTCTTGAAATTGTTACTCTGAATGCCATATTGGCTCAAAATAAAATATTGACTCAGCAAGTCAATATGATCTCTCGGAGTCTGAATGGATTGAAGGAATCATCCAACAGTACTAAAGAGGCATCTTCTGAAGAAGAAGCTTATGATCCTGAGAACCCTGTAATAGCAGATGTGAATTACATGGGTGAACCCTATGGAAACACCTATAATCCCTCATGGAGAAATCATCCAAATTTCTCATGGAAGGATCAACAAAAGCCTCAACAAGGCTTTAATAATGGTGGAAGAAACAGGTTTAGCAATAGCAAACCTTTTCCATCATCCACTCAGCAACTGATGCCAGGGCATTTTGGCCAGTTTCACTGGCCTTTTCTTTACTATTTTTAGGGTAGTTTCATGCATTTTCTTAGGAAATAAGCTAGTTTTGGGTAGATTTTCACTTACATCTTGATTCAAGCATACATTGTGCACTTTACATGATTTTATGAGGATTTTACATGAATTTAAGGACAAATTGGATGTTGCATTTCCCATGACATGGACTAGAACTTTGATGCACTTTATTGCTTGATTTCAGGACAAAGGAAGCAAAGAAGAACCACATTAGTGGCTACGTTAGTTACACTAATGTTAACACTAACGTGGAATGGGAGTAACTTGCAAAGTTAATGAGAAAAGTAATTGCCAATAACGCTCTCGAAGCCATCATTGCCCACGTTAAGAGTCAGGTTAACTAAGTTAACGTGAACTCTAACGTAGAAGAAAGGAAATGGAGCCAACGTTAGTGATACTTAACATTATCACTAACGTTGGACCAAGCTCATAAGTGGCCACGTTACTTGCCACATTAACTTAGTTAACGTGGCCTCTAACGTTAAGAAGTAAAGGGGAAGCCAACGTTAGTGACATTCAACTTTGTCACTAACGTTGGCCAAGTCACAATAAGCCACGTTAACTTCCACGTTAACCTAGTTAACGTGGAAGCTAACGTGAGGAGACAAAGTGGTCGACAACATTAGTGACAACAAACATTGTCACTAACGTTGGAAGGAACCCACACAAGCCCCAATAAGCCACGTTAACTCCCACGTTAACTTAGTTAACGTGGAGGTTAACGTGAAGAAGGGAGGTGATCGCCAACGTTAGTGACACCCAACATTGTCACAAACGTTGGAATTAGCCCACATAAGCCACTATGAGCCACGTTAACTCCCACGTTAACTTAGTTAACGTGGAAGCTAACGTGGATAAGGGAATGATGCCAGGGCATTTTGGCCAGTTTCACTGACCTTTTCTTTACTGTTTTTAGAGTAGTTTCATGCATTTCCTTAGGAAATAAGCTAGTTTCGGGTAGATATTCACTTACATGTTGATTCAAGCATACATTGTGCACTTTACATGATTTCATGAGGATTTTGCATGAAGTTAAGGACAAAATTGGATGTTGCATTTCTCATGACTTGGACTAGAACTTTGATGCACGTTATTGCTTGATTTCAGGACAAAGGAAGCAAAGAAGAACCACATTAGTGGCTACATTAGTTACACTAACGTTAACACTAACGTGGAATGGGAGTAACTTGCAAAGTTAATGAGAAAAGTGATTGCCAATAACGCTCTCGAAGCCATCATTGCCCACGTTAAGAGTCACGTTAACTAAGTTAACGTGAACTCTAACGTGGAAGTAAAGAAACGGAGCCAACGTTAGTGACACTTAACATTATCACTAACGTTGGACCAAGATCATGAGTGGCCACGTTAGAGTCCACGTAAACCTAGTTAACGTGGCCTCTAACGTTAAGAAGAAAGGGGGGAGCCAACGTTAGTGACACTCAACATTGTCACTAACGTTGGCCAAAGCACATTAAGCCACGTTAACTCCCACGTTAACCTAGTTAACGTGGAAGCTAACGTGAAGAAACAAAGTGGTCGACAACGTTAGTGACACCCAACATTGTCACTAACGTTGGAAGAACACAAGCCCCCAATGAGCCACGTTGACTCCCACGTTAACCTAGTTAACGTGGAAGCTAACGTGAAGAAAGAAGGTGATCGCCAACGTTAGTGACACCCAACATTGTCACTAACGTTGGAAGGAGCCACACATGCCACCATGAGCCACGTTAACTCCCACGTTAACTTAGTTAACGTGGAAGCTAACGTGGATAAGGGAAAGATGAGCTAACGTTAGTGACACTCAACTTTGTCACTAACGTTGGAGATGGCTAGCAAGGCCACATTAGAAGCCACGTTAACCTAGTTAACGTGGACTCTAACGTGGAAAATAGGGGCAATTTGGAACGTTAGTGACAATGGTAAGTGTCACTAACGTTCTCGAAGGATGGCAAGCCTACGTTAAAAGAGCCACGTTAACTAAGTTAACGTGGACTCTAACGTAAGGAAGGGGGAGGCTTCTCAACGTTATTGGGAAAGTTGAGTCCCAATAACGTGTGCGAAGGACATAGTGGAAACGTTAGTGGCAACGTTTGTGCCACTAACGTTGAGGTTAACGTGGCTTTTAACTTTGGTGAGGAACGTTAGTGAAAAAGGTGATTGTCACTAACGTTCTCGAACCCATATTTTTACTGAACGTTAACACCACTAACTTCCTGAGCCAAAGCCCCTGCCCACTTCATACTTTCTCTCTGCAAGTAAAAGCTAAGCCCAATAAAGAAGAGAACTGCTTCAAACTCAATATCCAAAGGCCCAAGACTTGAAGAATCAACTAGAAGAACAGAAGAGTAGTATATATAGGAGTAGCTTTGAAATATTTTGGGAGAGTTGGAAATTATAGGGAGACTCTTAGCATAGGAACTACTCTCTGTATTTACTTTCTCTGCACTTCTAAGTTTTCATCATGTATTCTCCATCTTTGTTTTTATTTTCCAGAGCTATGAACAACTAAACCCCTGTCATTGGGTTAGGGAGCTCTGTTGTAATTTGATGGATCAATACTAGTTTTCATTATTCTTCTTCTATCTTTTCTCTTGATTTTACTTGAAAGCTTTCGATCTTCATCCAATTGAGTAGTTATCTTGAAAAAGAAGCTATTCATACTTGGATCTCTTCTGAACCTTGAAAGAGGAATGAAGAGATCATGCTAGAAATGCTTTCTCATGCTGGACCAAATTGGGTTTGGATGGATATGTGACTATAATCCTCTCAACACTTGGTTTGGGAAATGCATGTGGTATAATCAGTGACCATACTTCATCTCTTCTCATGAGCAATTGACCAAAGAATTGGCTATTGATCAAGATTTGAGAGATTGAATTACAAGAAATTGTAATTCAATCACTTAAGATTGCCAAGGAGATCAATGAGTGCATTGATTGAGGAAGAGATGAAAATGAAATTGATCCGGAGAATGCAACATCTCCTAAGCCCAATGAACTCCCCATTTCTGATCTTACCCATTCTCTTTAATTTCTGTTATTTACTTTAATGAGCAATTCCCCCATTCCCATTTACAATTCTGCAATTTACCTTCAGTCATTTATTTTCAGATCTATAATTCTAGCATTTACTTTCCTGTCAATTACCTTCCCGCCATTTTATTTTCTGCAATTCTCAACTCAAATTATGGATTCGCTCAACTAGAACAGTACTCTAATTAAAGTTGCTTGATCAATCAATCCTTGTGGGATTCGACCTCACTCTATTGTGAGTTTTTACTTGACGACAAATTCGGTACACTTGCCGAAGGAAATTTGTTGTGAGACAAGTTTTCCGTGCATCAGGGAATGATGAGCCAATGTTAGTGACACTCAACTTTGTCACTAACTTTGGAGATGGCTAGCATGGCCACGTTAGAAGCCACGTTAACCTAGTTAACGTGGACTGTAACGTGAGAAAAAGGGGCACATTGGAACGTTAGTGACAATGGTAAGTGTCACTAACGTTCTCGAAGGTTGGCAAGCCTACGTTAAAAGAGCCACGTTAACTAAGTTAATGTGGACTCTAACGTAGGGAAGGGAGAGACTTCTCAAAATTATTGGAAAAGGCAAGTCCCAATAACATGTGCGAAGGACAAAGGGGTAACGTTAATGGCAACGTTTGTGCCACTAACGTTGAAGATAACGTGGCTCTTACTTGGGTGAGGAACGTTAGTAAAAAAGGTGATTGTCACTAACGTTCTCGAACCCATATTTTCACTGAACGTTAACACCACTAACGTCCTGAGCTAAAGTCTCTGCCCACTTCACACTTTCTCTCTGCAAGTAAAGCCAAGCCCAATGAAGAAGAGAACTGCTTCAAACTCAAGATCCAAAGGCCCATACCCAAGACTTGAAGAGCCAGCTAGAAGAACAGAAGAGTAGTATATATAGGAGTAGCTTTGAATCAAATGAGGGAGTTGGAAATTATAGGGAGCCTCTTGGCATAGAATTACTCTCTGTATTTTACTTTCTCTGTACTTCTAGTTTCATCATGTATTCTCCATCTTTGTTTTCATTTTCCAGAGCTATGAACAACTAAACCCCTTTCATTGGGTTAGGGAGCTCTGTTGTAATTTGATGGATCAATACTAGTTTTTATTATTCTTCTTCTATCTTTTCTCTTGATTTTACTTGAAAGCTTTCGATCTTCATCCAATTGGGTAGTTATCTTGGAAAAGAAGCTATTCATACTTGGATCTCTTCTGAACCTTGAAAGAGGAATGAAGAGATCATGCTAGAAATGCTTTCTCATGCTGGACCAAATTGGGTTTGGATGAATATGTGACTATAATCCTCGCAACACTTGATTTGGGAAATGCATGTGGTATAATCAGTGACCATACTTCATCTCTTCTCATGAGCAATTGACCAAGAAATTGGCTATTGATCAAGATTTGAGAGATTAAATTACAAGAAATTGTAATTCGATCATTTAAGATTGCCAAGGAGATCAATGAGTGCATTGATTGAGGAAGAGATGAAAATGAAATTGATCCGGAGAATGCAACATCTCCTGAGCCCAATGAACCCCCTATTTCTGATCTTACCCATTCTCTTTAATTTCTGTCATTTACTTTTATGAGCAATTTTCCCATTCCCATTTAAGATTCTGCAATTTACTTTCCGTCATCTACATTCAACTCTTTATTTCTAGTATTTACTTTTCTGTTATTTACTTTCCCGCCATTTAATTTTCTGCAATTCTCAACTCAAATTCTGATTCGCTCAACTAGAACATTCCTCTAATTAAAGTTGCTTGATCAATCAATCCCTGTGGGATTCGACCTCACTCTATTGTGAGTTTTTACTTGACGACAAATTTGGTACACTTGCCGAAGGAAATTTGTTATGAGACAAGTTTTCCGTGCATCAAGTTTATGGTGCCGTTGCCGGGGATTGATTGTGCATCAACAATGATTAAATTGGAGGATAACTAGATTGAGCATTTTATTTTTGTTTGATTTAATTTTCTATTTGAGTCATTTACTTTCTGTTTTAGTTAATTTTTTTTCCTTCCCCCTACTTTTTCTTTGTTATTTACCATTCATTTCACTAACCCACTAACTGTTTGATATATTGCATCACTCACACTAACAGTAATTTTGACAGATATACTTTCTGCACCTATTCTCTTTGCTTGTACTTGTTGGTTGTATGACAGGGAGAAGAAGCGGGGATTCAACTTCCTTTGATTCTGAACCTGAGAGAACCTTCCTTAGACTAAAGAGGGAGGCAAGAGAAAAATGTGTAGTTGGTGCTGAAGAAGAGGAGGAACACTTTGAGGAATACTTTGAACCAAACATTGAAGAAAACATGGAAAACCATCATGAAGAAGAGACTCACAACCATGGCGGAAGAGGTCGAGCAAATCATGCTGGGGAGAATAGAAGAGTTTTAGGCTCTTACATCAATCCAAACCCAGGAAACTGTGGAAGTAGCATTCAAAAGCCAACCATCCATGCCAACAATTTTGAACTAAAACCACAGCTCATCACCCTTGTGCAGAACAACTGTTCGTTCGGAGGAAGTGTCCAAGAAGACCCCAATCAACATCTAACCACCTTCCTGAGAATATGTGACACAGTGAAGTCTAATGGTGTTCATCCTGATGCCTATAGACTGCTCTTATTTCCATTCTCACTCAAGGATAAGGCAGCCAAGTGGCTAGAGTCTTTCCCAAAGGAGAGCTTGACAACTTGGGAAGATGTGGTGAACAAATTCTTAGCAAGATTTTACCCCCCTCAACGAATCAATAGGTTGAGAGCTGAGGTCCAAACTTTCAGGCAACAAGATGGTGAGACTCTATATGAAGCATGGGAGAGGTTTAAGGACCTAACAAGGAGGTGCCCACCAGATATGTTCAACGAATGGGTGCAGCTGCACATTTTCTATGAAGGGATCTCTTATGAGTCAAAGAAGGCCGTAGACCATTCATCCGGAGGATCTTTGAACAAGAAGAAGACCATTGAGGAGGCTATAGATGTCATTGAAACTGTAGCAGAGAATGACTACTTCTATGCTTCCGAAAGAGGGAACACAAGAGGAGTAATGGAGCTAAACAATGTAGATGCTCTGCTGGCCCAAAACAAGCTCATTACCCAACAGCTGGCTGACCTCACCAAGAAGATGGAGAGGAACCAAGTAGCAGCAATCGCCACTTCATCAACAACCCAAGAAGGAGTGAATGAAGAAGCAGAGGGTAGTCAGGAGCAAGCCAACTACATTGGGAATTCACCTAGGCAAAACCATGATCCATACTCCAAGACCTACAATCCTGGATGGAGGAATCACCCAAACTTTGGGTGGGAAAATCAACAAGACCAAAGCCTTGATCAAAGATGCCCAAATCCCAACAATGCAAGCCACCAACATTTCACATCTAGACCATATCAACACCCCAATAACAACACCTCTCCACATCCACATCAAAACCAAAATAACTTACCTCATCCTTCCACCTCTAATCACGATCTACAATCATTTGATGACAGACTCTCAAGGATTGAGAATCTACTTGAAGGCATAGGCAAGGAGATTCAAGACAACAAGGTGTTCAAGGAGGAAGTGCGAGCCAGTTTCAAGAACCAAGGAGACACAATCAAGAGGTTGGAATCTCAAGTGGGGTATCTCTCTGAGCAAATTCCAAAACCCACAGATGGATTCCCAAGTGACACAGAGAAGAATCCGAGAGGTGAAACAAAGAAAGTAAGATGGGAAGATTGCAAGATGGTCACTATAAGTGATAAGGAGACTGAGGACAAGCCAAGCAAGCTGCCAGAACAACCTGAAGATACCTCAGTAGAGAAGAAGGAAAAAGATCATCAAGAACCATAAATCTCACAACAGGAGCTGCTGAGACTCTATGCACCTTTTCCCCAACTGCTCAATGGTGCTGTGGAAAAGAGAATATACTCAAAGTTTCTAGATTTGTTTGCATCTCTGTATGTCAACATACCATTCATCAAGACTATTCAACAAATGCCTGCATACATCAAGTATATGAAGGAGCTTCTTCCTAGGAAAAACTCACTCAAGGGAGGCCAAACTATAGTGATGAACAAGGAGTGCAGTGCCCTCATTCAACCACAGTTGCCTATGAAAAGAAAAGATCCAGGGAGTTTTCATGTCCCCTGTGCCATAGGGGAAACAATGTTTGATAGAGCACTCTGTGATTTGGGAGCAAGCATCAACTTAATGCCCTTATCCCTGGTGAAGAGGCTGCAGATCAATGAGATATTGCCCACAGATGTAGTCATCAGGCTGGCTGACAAAACTCAAAAACAAGCAATAGGGGTGGTGGAAAATGTGTTACTAAAGGTTGGGAAATATTTTCTTCCCACAGACTTTGTCATCTTGGACATGGAAGAGAGTCACACTCACCCAATCATATTGGGAAGACCATTCCTAGCTACAGCCAGAGCAGTCATAGATATGGAGCGAGGGGAGCTAATATTGAGGATCCATGATGAACGACTCAGCTTTAATGTCTTCAAACTCTCACAAGAAGCAGACCAAGAAAACAAAGAACCAAGCAAAGATCATAATGAGATGCTGGCAGAGGAAGCAAGCACTGAAGCACAACCAGCCCATCTGGGAAAGCCCTTGGTTGATGAACAAGGAAATAAGCAGTTGTCACAACTCAAGGAAAGCTGGAGGAACCTAAACCACCAGAGACATGTGAAGACAACAACAAAATTTCCTTAGAAGAAGAAGTAACCAAGGGCAAGGAAACATCAAAAGGGACAACGAAGAAGGTACCAAGGGGGTGGAGGAACAAGAAAATCCCTACGGAAGACTTCTCTCCAGGAGATAAAGTGATTTCAGCTTACTTCCCAGATATCCCCCCTAATCTCCCCACTGTACCATCTCAGTTACCTAAGGACTTCACTATCAACAAAGTTCTCTCCATGGAACATGTAGAGATCATTGATACAACTAATGGATATAAGTCCAAGGCAAGAGGGGAGGACTTGAAGCATTATCAACCTCCCTGATGAAGGAGAAACGTCAAGCTAGTGACGCTAAAGAAGCGCTTCATGGGAGGCAACCCATGTTTTATGAGCTTTAACTAGTAAATAAGTCAATATTCATGAATTCCAACCTAAACTTGACAAACACTTGGTGAAATCCTTATATTGCAGTATATAGTGAAGAACAAGTTTGGTGTTCAAAGCGGGCCAAGAAAGCATGAATGCAACTGAGAGCATGCTAGTCTTGGAGCTTTGAACAGAACTTTTCATCACAGTGCTCCAAACTAAGTTTGGTGTCACCCCATGGTGCCACCAATGTGCATATAAGGATACACAGTTAGTTAGTTAGTTGGAGTTCATGAATAAACAAAATCTTTTCTTCTTTTTATTATTTTAGCCGTAAAGTTTAAATACTTTTTAGGACATTAATTTTTCTTATTTTATAGGGAAAAGGAGAGGAGCATTGAAGGAGATTGATTGGACAATTGAATGAGAAAGGCTCGGCCACTTCATGAAGAAGGCACTTGAGGATTGGAAGTAAGCAAGATTGGCACGGATGCGAGAGAATGCAAGAGGACACAAAGAAGACAAACAAGGAGGAAAGCATGGGCATCCACAAGAGTAAAAGGTGGTGACGTTCCTTCTTTGGTCCATCTTTTTCTATGCTTTGAATAAGGAAGATCTTGTATGAAATAGAACTTGCTTCCATGTTATGTTTAAACCTTTTTAAATTCTGTCTTTTAAGTTTTTTTGTTGAAAAGGTCTATGTTTGCTGGTCTTTATGTCACTGCACCCTTACTTTGCTTACTTGTATGTTTGTCCCTTTAAATCAAATGAAAAGAGAATGAGTGTTTTTAAAGACCAGAGAGGAGTTCATACTATGGAGTAAGTTCATGAGTTTATGGTGTGATCATAAGTTAGCTAAGTTGGTTCAACCACAAGGTGAGAAGACAACTATCTGTCATGAATACTATGCTTTGAACACACCCCATGAGACTAGCTAAATAAGAAGATCCTAATAAGAAAAAGGGAAAAAACAATAAAGGTTGAAAAATAAAAGAAAAAGAGTAAGCAATAAGGTTAGGCACCAATGGTTTTAATCTTGAGGCATGTGTCTGTGGTTCTCCTGTGTGAGGGATCTACTTGGATGAATAAGCTCTTATGGGTGCCTTATCACTTGGTAACTTGGGTTAACTAACTCGGGATTATCAGCTGAAAGTCCACTATCAAGAGTAACCCTCAATACAGAGCATTTAGAAACCCAAAGAGGTGCTGGACACCAAGGTCTCAAGAAAAGAAAATAAATAAACTATGTGCCTGTGGTGTGTATGTATGGGGGAGAGACTTGAGCAAGTAAGTCCTTAGGGGTGCTTCAACACCTAGCACCTTGAACCAACTGGTTCGGGAGTGTTGGCTGAAAGCTTATTTTAAAGAGTTGCCCCCTTACAGAGCACTTAGCCTAAGAACGAAAATAAGCCCTGAAATAACAACAAAAGGATCAATGAATAAAAGTCTCATGGGATGCAATCACAGTGATTATTCTAGGACATGATAAAGGTCTGAAAGCCAGGAATGAACCTAAGTTGCTATGCATGAAACCACCATAAAACCAGAGACATGACTTCCACAAGAATGACTCATTTCTCTTGGCATTCCATTCATCATTCTCTTGTTCCAGTACTTGCTTAGGGACAAGCAAGCTTTAAGTTTGGTGTTGTGATGCCAGGGCATTTTGGCCAGTTTCACTGGCCTTTTCTTTACTGTTTTTAGGGTAGTTTCATGCATTTCCTTAGGAAATAAGCTAGTTTTGGGTAGATTTTCACTTACATCTTGATTCAAGCATACATTGTGCACTTTACATGATTTCATGAGGATTTTGCATGAATTTAAGGACAAATTGGATGTTGCATTTCCCATGACTTGGACTAGAACTTTGACGCACTTTATTGCTTGATTTCAGGACAAAGGAAGCAAAGAAGAACCACATTAGTGGCTACGTTAGTTACACTAACGTTAACACTAACGTGGAATGGAAGTAACTTGCAAAGTTAATGAGAAAAGTAATTGCCAATAACACTCTCGAAGCCATCATTGCCCACGTTAAGAGTCACGTTAACTAAGTTAACGTGAACTCTAACGTGGAAGAAAGGAAATGGAGCCAACGTTAGTGACACTTAACATTATCACTAACGTTGGACCAAGCTCATAAGTGGCCACATTAGTTTCAACGTTAACTTAGTTAACGTGGCCTCTAACGTTAAGAAGTAAAGGGGAAGCCAACGTTAGTGACATTCAACTTTGTCACTAACGTTGGCCAAGTCACAATAAGCCACGTTAACTTCCACGTTAGTTAACGTGGAAGCTAACGTGAGGAGACAAAGTGGTCGACAACGTTAGTGACACCAAACATTGTCACTAACATTGGAAGGAACCCACACAAGCCCCAATAAGCCACGATAACTCCCACGTTAACTTAGTTAACGTGGAGGTTAACGTGAAGAAGGGAGGTGATCGCCAACGTTAGTGACACCCAACATTTTCACTAACGTTGGAATTAGCCCACATAAACCACTATTAGCCACGTTAACTCCCACGTTAACTTAGTTAACGTGGAAGCTAACGTGGATAAGGGAATGATGAGCCAACGTTAGTGACACTCAACTTTGTCACTAACGTTGGAGATGGCTAGCATGGCCACATTAGAAGCCACGTTAACCTAGTTAATGTGGACTCTAACGTGAGAAATAGGGGCACATTAGAACGTTAGTGACAATGGTAAGTGTCACTAACGTTCTCGAAGGTTGGCAAGCCTACGTTAAAAGAGCCACGTTAACTAAGTTAACGTGGACTCTAACGTAGGGAAGGGGGAGACTTCTCAACGTTATTGGGAAAGGCAAGTCCCAATAACATGTGCGAAGGACAAAGGGGCAACGTTAGTGGCAACGTTTGTGCCACTAACGTTGAAGATAACGTGGCTCTTACTTGGGTGAGGAACGTTAGTGAAAAAGGTGATTGTCACTAACGTTCTCGAACCCATATTTTCACTGATCGTTAACACCACTAACGTCCTGAGCTAAAGTCTCTGCCCACTTCACACTTTCTCTTTGCAAGTAAAGCCAAGCCCAATGAAGAAGAGAACTGCTTCAAACTCAAGATCCAAATACCCATACCCAAGACTTGAAGAGCCAGCTAGAAGAACAGAAGAGTAGTATATATAGGAGTAGCTTTGAATCAAATGAGGGAGTTGGAAATTATAAGGAGCCTCTTGGCATAGAATTACTCTCTGTATTTTACTTTCTCTGTACTTCTAGTTTCATCATGTATTCTCCATCTTTGTCTTCATTTTCCAGAGCTATCAACAACTACACCCCTTTCATTGGATTAGGGAGCTCTGTTGTAATTTGATGGATCAATATTAGTTTTCATTATTCTTCTTCTATCTTTTCTCTTGATTTTACTTGAAAGTTTTCGATCTTTATCCAATTGGGTAGTTATCTTGGAAAAGAAGCTATTCATACTTGGATCTCTTCTGAACCTTGAAAGAGGAATGAAGAGATCATGCTAGAAATGCTTTCTCATGCTAGACCAAATTGGGTTTGAATAGATATGTGACTATAATCCTCACAACACTTGATTTGGGAAATGCATGTGGTATAATCAGTGACCATACTTCATCTCTTCTCATGAGCAATTGACCAAGGAATTGGCTATTGATCAAGATTTGAGAGATTGAATTACAAGAAATTGTAATTCGATCATTTAAGATTGCCAAGGAGATCAATGAGTACATTGATTGAGGAAGAGATGAAAATGAAATTGATCCGGAGAATGCAACATTTCCTTAGCCCAATGAACCCCCCATTTCTGATCTTACCCATTCTCTTTAATTTCTGTCATTTACTTTTATGAGCAATTTCCCCAATCCCATTTAAGATTCTGCAATTTACTTTCCGTCATCTACATTCAGCTCTTATTCTAGCATTTACTTTTCTGTTATTTACTTTTTCGCCATTTAATTTTCTGCAATTCTCAACTCAAATTCTGATTCGCTCAACTAGAACATTCCTCTAATTAAAGTTGCTTGATCAATCAATCCCTGTGGGATTCGACCTCACTCTATTGTGAGTTTTTACTTGACGACAAATTCGGTACACTTGCCGAAGGAAATTTGTTATGAGACAAGTTTTCCGTGCATCAGCAACAGACAGAGAATTCTGAGCAGAATCCATCTAGCTTAGCAAATATAGTCTCTGATCTATCTAAGGCCACTGTGAGTTTCATGAATGAAACAAGGTCCTCCATTAAGAATTTAGAGGCACAAGTGGGCCAGCTGAGTAAAAGAGTCACTGAAATCCCTCTAAGTACTCTCCCAAGCAATACAAAAGAAAATTCAAAAAGAGAGTGCAAGGCCATAGCCTTACATGATGTGACCGAACCCAAAGAGGAGGAGGAGAACGTGAATCCTAGTGAGGAAGACCTCCTGGGACGTTCAGTGACCAATAAGGAGTATCCTTTTGAGGAACCAAAGGAATCTGAGGCTCATCTAGAGACCATAGGGATTCCATTGAACCTCCTTCTGCCCTTCATGAGCTCTGATGAGTATTCTTCCTCTGAAGAGGATGAAGACATTACTGAAGAGCAAGTTGATAAATACCTTGGTGCAATCATAAAGCTAAATTCCAAGCTATTTGGTAATGAGACTTGGGAAGATGAACCTCCCTTGCTCACCAATGAACTAAATGCATTGGATAGGCAAAAATTGCCTCAAAAGAAACAGGATCCTGGCAAATTCTTAATACCCTATACCATAGGCACCATGACCTTTGAGAAGGCTCTGTGTGACCTGGGGTCAGGAATAAACTTAATGCCACTCTCTGTAATGGAGAAACTTGGGATCTTTGAGGTGCAAGCTACCAGAATCTCTTTAGAGATGGAAGACAACTCAAGAAAACAGGCTTATAGACAAGTAGAGGACGTGTTAGTAAAGGTTGAAGGCCTTTACATCCCTGCTGATTTCATAATCCTAGACACTGAGAAGGATGAGGATGAATCCATCATCCTTGAAAGACCTTTCCTAGCCACAGCAAGAGCTGTGATTGATGTGGACAGAGGAGAGTTGGTCCTTCAACTGAATAAGGACAACCTTGTGTTTAAGACTCAAGGATCTCCTTCTGTAACCATGGAGAGGAAGCATGAAAAGCTTCTCTCACTGCAGAGTCAACCAAAGCCCCCACAGCCAAACTCTAAGTTTGGTGTTGGGAGGCCACAAGCAAACTCTAAGTTTGGTGTTGAACCCCCACATTCAAACTCTAAGTTTGGTGTTGGGAGGTCCCAACAATGCTCTGAACATCTGTGAGGCTCCATGAGAGCTCACTGTCAAGCTATTGACATTAAAGAAGCGCTTGTTGGGAGGCAACTCAATGTTATTTAATCATATCTATTTTATTTTCTTTTTGTTATTTCGTGTTTTATTAGGTTGATGATCATGTGAAGTCACAAAAACTACTGAAAAATCAAAAACAGAATGAAAAACAGCATTGAAAATAGCACACCCTGGAGGAGAGTAGTCTGGCGTTTAAACGCCAGAAACAAGCATCTGTCTGGTGTTTAACGCCAAAAACAGGCACCAAGCTGGCGTTTAACGCCAGAAACAAGCGTCTGCCTGGCGTTAAATGCCAGAAACAGGCTACATTTGGGTGTTTAATGCCAGAAACAAGCAATAGTCTGGCGTTAAACGCCAGGATTGTACAGCAAGGGCGTTTTACACGCCTAATTGGAGCAGGGATGTTAAGTCTTTGGCCCCACTGGATCTGTGGACCCCACAGGATCCCCACCACTTCTTCTCTCCTCTTCACACCTTCTCATAACACTCTTCCCCAAAATAACCTCCACCAATCACCTCCATTACTCCTCCAAAACCATCATACAACCCACCTACACCCACCCACTCAAATTCAAACCATCACTCCTTCCTTTTCACACATCATAACCACCTAAAACCCCATTGGCCGTACCACTCACACCTCTCTATCTCATCTATTTTCTTCTTCTTCTACTCCCTCTTCTCTTCTTTTGCTCGATGGTGCACGAAATTGTGATCTCAGGCAACGGCGCCAAAAACTCTGTACGCACATCTTAATAAATTGTTTTTCATTCACAACTTCGATACAACTAACCAGCAAGTGCACTGGGTCGTCCAAGTAATAAACCTTACGCGAGTAAGGGCGATCCCACGGAGATTGTTGGTATGAAGCAAGCTATGGTCATCTTGTAAATCTCAGTCAGGCGGATATAAAATAGTTATGGAGTTTTCGAAAATATATAATAAAATAAGGATAGAAATACTTATGTAAATCATTGGTGAGAATTTCAGATAAGCGCATAGAGATGCTTTCGTTCCTCTGAACCTTTGCTTTTCTGCTGTCTTCATCCAATCAATCCTACTCCTTTCCATGGCTGGCTTTATGTAAGGACATCACCGTTGTCAATGGCAACTTTTTATCCTCTCTGGAAAATGGTCCGATGCGCTGTCACTGCATGGCTAATCGTCTGGAGGCATCACCCTTGTCAATGGTTGCATCCCATCCTCTTGTGAAAATGGTCCAAATACTCTGTCACAGCACGGCTAATCATCTGAGGTTCTCGATCATACTGGAATAGGATTCACCCTCCTTTTGCGTCTGTCACTACGCCCAGCACTCGCGAGTTTGAAGTTCGTCACAGTCATTCAATCCCAGAGTCCTACTCGGAATACCACAGACAAGGTTTAGACTTTCCAGACTCTCATGAATGCTGCCATCAATCTAGCTTATACCACGAAGATTCTGATTAAGAGATCCAAGAGATACTCATTCAATCTAAGGTGGAACGGAAATGGTTGTCAGGCACGCATTCGTGGAGGAATAATGATGATTGTCACGTTCATCATATTCATGTTGAAGTGCGAATGAATATCTTAGAAGCGGAATAAGTTGAATTGAATAGAAAAATAGTAGTACTTTGCATTAATCTTTGAGGAACAGCAGAGCTCCACACCTTAATCTATGGAGTGCAGAAACTCTACCGTTGAAAATACATAAGTGAAAGGTCCAGGCATGGCCGAATGGCCAACCCCCATGATCTAAGAACTAGACGTCCCAAGATGTTCAAAGATAATATTAAAAAGTCCTATTTATACTAAACTAGTTACTAGGGTTTACAGAAGTAAGTAATTGATGCATAAATCCACTTCCGGGGCCCACTTGGTGTGTGCTTGGGCTGAGCCTGAATGTTACATATGCAGAGGCTCTTTCTGGAGTTGAACGCTAGGTTGTAACGTATTTCTGGCGTTTAACTCTGGTTTGTGACTTGTTTCTGGCGTTTAACTCTAGACAGCAGCGTAGAACTGGCGTTCAACGCCCTTTTACATCGTCTAAACCCGGTCAAAGTATGGACTATTATATATTTCTGGAAAGCCCTGGATGTCTACTTTCCAACGCAATTGGAAGCGCGCCATTTTGAGTTCTGTAGCTCCAGAAAATCCATTTTAAGTGCAGGGAGGTCAGAATCCAACAGCATCAGCAGTCCTTCTTCAACCTCTGAATCTGATTTTTGCTCAAGTCCCTCAATTTCAGCCAGAAAATACTTGAAATCACAGAAAAACACACAAACTCATAGTAAAGTCCAAAAATGTGAATTTAACATAAAAACTAATGAAAACATCCCTAAAAGTAACTAGATTCTACTAAAAACATACTAAAAACAATGCCAAAAAGCGTATAAATTATCCGCTCATCACTCGAGGACGAGCAAACCTTCTAAGTTTGGTGCGGTAAAAGCATTGTTTTTTATTTTTCCATAACCATTTATGACACCTAAGGCCAGAGAAACCTCTAGAAAGAGGAAAGGGAAGGCAAAAGCTTCCACCTCTGAGTCATGGGAGATGGAGAGATTCATCTCAAAAGCTCATCACTAAGAAAAGGATGGAGCAAACAAGAGAGCCCACTCATGGACCTCAACAAGAGCATGAGAAAATTTCTCACCATGAAATCCCTGAGATGCCTCAAGGGATGCACATTCCTCCATAAAACTATTGGGAGCAAATCAACACCTCCCTAGGAGAATTAAATTCCAACATGGGACAACTAAGGGTGGAACACCAAGAGCACTCCATCATCCTCCATGAGAATAGAGAAGATCAAAGAGCCATGAGGGAGGAGCAACAAAGGCAAGGAAGAGACATAGAGGAGCTCAAAAGCACCATTGGTTCTTCAAGAAGAGGAAGACGCCACCCTCACTAAGGTGGACTCATTCCTTAATCTCCTTATCTATTTATTTTACTATTTTTCGATTTTTGAGCCTTATGTTTTATTGATGTTTGTGTCTTTACTATATGATCATTAGTGTTTAAGTGTCTATGTCTTAAAGCTATGAATGTCCTATGAATCCATCACCTCTCTTAAATGAAAAATGTTTTAATTACAAAAGAACAAGAAGTACATGGTTTCGAATTCATCCTTGAAACTAGTTTAATTATTTTGATGTGGTGACAATACTTTTTGTTTTCTGAATGAATGCTTGAACAGTGCATATGTCTTTTGAAGTTGATGTTTATGAATGTTAAATATGTTGGCTCTTGAAAGAATGATGAAAAAGGAGACATGTTATTTGATAATCTGAAAAATCATAAAAATGATTCTTGAAGCAAGAAAAAGCAGTGAATACAAAAGCTTGCGAAAAAAAAAGAAAAAAATGGCGAAAAAAAAAGAAGAGAAAGAAAAAGAAAAAGCAAGCAGAAAAAGCCAATAGCCTTTAAAACCAAAAGGCAAGGGTAAATAAAAAGGATCCAAGGCTTTGAGCATAAGTGGATAGGAGGGCCTAAAGGAATAAAATCCTGGTCTAAGCGGTTAAACCAATCTGTCTCTAACCATGTGCTTGTGGCGTGAAGGTGTCAAGTGAAAACTTGAGACTGAGCAGTTAAAGTCGAGGTCCAAAGCAAAAGAAGAGTGTGCTTAAGAACCCTGGACACCTCTAATTGGGGACTTTAGCAAAGCTGAGTCACAATATGAAAAGATTCACCCAGTTATGTGCCTGTGGCATTTATGTATCCGGTGGTAATACTGGAAAACAAAGTGCTTAGGGCCACGACCAAGACTCATAAATTAGCTGTGTTCAAGAATCAACATACTGAACTAGGAGAATCAATAACACTATCTGAACTCTGAGTTCCTATAGATGCCAATCATTCTGAACTTCAATGGATAAAGTGAGATGCCAAAACTATTCAAGAGGCAAAAAGCTACAAGTCCCGCTCATCTGATTGGAGCTAAGTTTCATTGATATTTTGGAATTTATAGTATATTCTCTTCTTTTTATCCTATTTGATTTTCAGTTTCTTGGGGACAAGCAACAATTTAAGTTTGGTGTTGTGATGAGCGAATAATTTATACACTTTTTGGCATTGTTTTTACATAGTTTTTAGTATGATTTAATTAGTTTTCAGTATATTTTTATTAGTTTTTAAATAAAAATCACATTTCTAGACTTTACTATGAGTTTGTGTGTTTTTCTGTGATTTCAGGTAATTTCTGGCTGAAATTGAGGGACTTGAGCAAAAATCAGATTCAGAGGTTGAAGAAGGACTGCAGATGTTGTTGGATTCTGACCTCCCTGCACTCAAAGTGTATTTTCTGGAGCTACAGAACTTCAAATGGTGCGCTCTCAATTGCGTTAGAAAGTAGACATACATGGCTTTCCATCAATATATAATAGTCCATACTTTGCCCGAGTTTAGATGATGCAAACTGGCGTTCAACGCCAGTTCCATGTTGCATTCTGGAGTTAAACGCCAGAAATAGGTTGTAAAGTGGAGTTAAACGCCAGAAACAGGTTACAAACTGGCGTTCAACTCCAAGAGAAGCCTCTACAGGTATAAATCTTAATGCTCAGCCCAAGCACACACCAAGTGGGCCCCAAAAGTGGATTTCTGCATCATTTACTCATTTCTGTAAACCCTAGTAACTAGTTTAGTATAAATAGGACTTTTTACTATTGTATTTGAATCTTCGGATCAAATTTGGATTATCTTTTGATCTTTTGATCATGTTAAGGGGGCTGGCCTCTTGGCCATGCCTAGACCTTCATCACTTATGTATTTTCAGAGTAAGGTGTGGAGCTCTGCTGTTCCTCATGAATTAATACAAAGTACTATTGTTTTTCTATTCAATTCAAGCTTATTCCAATTCTAAGATATTCATTCGCAACTTAATATGAATGTGATGATCGTGACAGTCATCATCATTCCCAACCTATGAACGCGTGCCTGACAACCACTTCCGTTCTACCTTAGATTGAATGAGTATCTCTGGGATTCCTTAATCAGAATCTTCGTGGTATAAGTTAGAATCCATGGACAGCCATTCTTGAGATCCGAAAAGTCTAAACCTTGTCTGTGGTATTCCGAGTAGGATCTGGGAAGGGATGGCTGCGACGAGCTTCAAACTCGCGAGTGCTGGGCGTAGTGACAGACGCAAAAGGATCAATGGATCCTATTCCAGTATGATCGAGAACCGACAGATGATTAGCCATGCAGTGACAGCGCATTGGACCATTTTCACTGAGAGGACAGGATGTAGCCATTGACAACGGTGATGCCTAACATACAGCTTGCCATAGAAAGGAGTATGAATGATTGGATGAAGACAACAGGAAAGCAGAGATTCAAGAGGAACGAAAGCATCTTCATACGCTTATCTGAAATTCTCACCAATGAATTACATAAGTATCACTATCTTTATTTTATATTTTATTTATCTTTTAATTATTACTTGGACGACCTAGTGCACTTGCTGGTTAGTTGTGCGAAGTTGTGACAAAGAACTAAGATTATGAACGTGCGTATTGAGTTTTTAGCACCGTTACCAAGGAATGGAACCGTCACGATTTCTGCGCACCAACCTACTTTTAGAAATTCGAGAAAAAGCTCGGATCAAGGAAGAGGCGTTAAAACGTCGGATGGTCTTAAGATATAACCGAAAAGTAATACAGCGAGGTTTTGCCGAGGACGATCTCGTCTTAATCCGAAATGATATCGGAACAAGTCGACCTGGAGAAGGGAAGCTGGCAGTAAACTGGAAAGGACCCTACCGAGTCATAGAAGTACTCGGAAAAGGATACTACAAGCTGACCGAACTCGAAGGACGAGAGCTCCCAAGGTCATGGCACGCCTACAATTTAAGAAGGCATTACAGTTAGGAGGTAATAAAAGATCTTAAGATAAGGTGCACTCTTTTTCCTGAAAAAGGTTTTTTAACGAGGCACCAAGCCAATATCCATGAACTACCTGACTTAGAATACCCACATGTATATATTTACATTTTTTTTATTTTAAATAAAGTTTTTAGATTTTCTACAAATCATTAAGACGCATTAATCTAAAACGCAAAAATTCATCGCGCGATTATAAAGCTACAGATCAGCAGAAAGTGAAAATCAAATTCACTGCTCGATCACGATAAAGACCAACGAAGATGAAAACCAAATTCATCAAAAGGTCGACCAAACGGGGATCAAACCCAATTTCTACGAAATCGGCAAAGATGAAAAGGCGACAAAAACAGAATAATGCAAGAAGTTATCGAAAGTGATCCATGGAAAGGACCTGACGAGGTCTCAATAAAAATGGGTTGCTAAAAATATCTTAAAGACAGGCCGACGTAAAAAAGTCGGACCAGTCAACCACAATAACCAATGTTATAAAAAGTAAATCCCTGGAAAGAGGCCTGGCCAGCCCTAAAAAAGAGAATTACTAGAAATAACTTAGAAGGGACCGACATGATGAAGTCAGCCCAAAACAAAAAAGTTATAAAAAGTAATCCCTAAAAGAGACCTGACAAAGGTCCAAAAAAGAGGATTACTAGAAATAACTTAGAAGGGACCGACGTGATGAAGTCGGCCCAAAACAAAAAAGTTATAAAAAGTAATCCCTAAAAGAGACCTGACAAAGGTCCAAAAAAGAGGATTGCTAGAAATAACTTAGAAGGGACCAGCGTGGTGAAATCGGCCCAAAACAAAAAAAAAGTTATAAAAAGTAATCCCTAAAAGAGACCTGACAAAGGTCCAAAAAAGAGGATTACTAGAAATAACTTAGAAGAAGCCGATATGAAGAAGTCGGCCCGAGCCAATTAAAGCTACAACTCGGACCGACAAGGAGAAGTCGGACCAACGTAGAAGAAAAAGGCAATCAAAAGAGATTGGAGAACAAGGCTCCGACACTCTCAAGATTCCCTAAGTTTTCAGAAAGATGCAGACAAAGCATATCACAAAAAGAAACAAGGTTGTTATCATAACAAAAATCAAGAGGCCACCTGAAGTCAACCCCAAAAGCCTGAGAAACTACTTTGTTTTTCCCAAAAACAGAGTTGCAAACAGAAAAGCAACTAAAAGTATCCACAGTCAAAAACCACAAAACTACAAAATAAAAGAGTTCAAAACCCACAGGCCTTGCTATACACAAATGTATCTGAAATAATTAGAGCGGATCCAAGGACTTCCCAGTAGCTGCATCCCGAGGTGAAGGAGGACGAGTCTGAAGAGGTACTGCATCTACCATCCCGTCATCCCGGTTTAGGATCTGGACATCGGGATCAGACTCAGGTTGGCCGACTTCAGTTGCCAGAGTTGAAGGAGGCGGGGCAACGGAGACTTTGGCAGAAGGCACAGGAGGAGGGTCGACATCATCATCATCATCAGGGTCATCTGGGACGATCTTACCATCTTTTACAATGTTGTCCAGGCTAAAAAGAGTGAGGTCAAGCTCGGGCGCAAGAACTCGAACTTGATCCTTCAAAATCTCATAAGCAGGATTTACACTACCTACAAGGTGATCCTGGAGCTCGGCGTAATTAGCTCGGGTAGACTCCAAATCCTCCCTAAGACCCATCATCTCCCTATAAGTCATGACATAACTCTCCTTATGCTTCAACGCCATGTCTTCAGACAACTTGGCAGAAGCCGCCAAAGCAATAGCCCGAGTCTTCTTCCCCTCCAACTCTTTCTCCAACTTAGCCACTTTTGCCTCAAGCTCTTCCTTCAAACCCTTCATCCGATCGAACTTTGATTTGGCCTCCTCCATAAAGGCCTTTGTTGCGTGGATAGGAAGATCCTGGGCAGTTCGATATAAAACTGCTCCCATATGTGCCATTTTAATGCTGCTCCGAGTAATAAAATCCAAATGACGAAGAAGAGAGACATCGTCAGTAGGAATAACACCATAAGGAGCAATCTGTTGATCAACAAACCCGACAGCATCAAAGTCGGAGGCATCCAGATTGAAGGGCTCAACAGTTCTTTGTCTTTTTGGAGGAGGAACGGCAGTAGGAGAAGAGCTAGCAGCTGAAGTCTGGGGAGGATTGATCACATGAACCCGAGGGGTAGGAATCATCCTCCTCGGTCCTGGAGAGCTCAGTACTAGCTGATTTGGCAGAGCATGAAAGGATCCTTCCCCAGCCACTTTGGCAGAGATATTTTGGGCAGTTGTAGCCTTCTTCGCCTTCTTAAAGGCCCTCATGGAGTCATTATTGTTAACCATCTCTGAAATTACACAAAGAAAATCAAGTCATCAACCAGAAAGAAAGAAGAATGAACTCGACAAAATAAACAAATACGACAAATATCAAGGAAGTCACCCCTACCCAACTCAGTTCGGAGAAGTAAAGGATTTCCTAAAAATTTCTTAGTATCAAGATGGGGAGGCTGCCCCCAGTTTTCTTCCAACATAGTTACAAAAGCTTGCTCAACTTCGTCCAACATCTCCCAGGTGTACCTAGACACCACTACATTCCTCTGCCAATCTAAGGGAAAGCTGGGCTGGCCATTCTCATCCAAAAAGAAAGGACGAGCTCCTTCAACAGCTCGGATCTTAAAAAAGTAATTCTTAAAATCCCTGAAAGACTCATCATACATGAAAAAAAAACTTTGTGTCCCTGGACAGACCTAAAAGAAATCAAAGAAGCTTTCTTTTTGGAAGTTCCAGGCTTGGTCAACACAAAGAGGTACAGAAAGAGAGTTTGAGAAGGTTTAACATCAAATTCTTGACAAACCAATTGAAAAATTTTGATAAATCCCCACGAGTTCGGATAAAGCTGACATGGAGCTACGTTACACGACCACTACAGGTCGGTCTCAAAAGGAGTGAAAGGAAGGGTGATGTTCATCTGGCTAAAAAAGAAGTCGTATGCATAAAAAAAAGGGACGCTCCCCCTGGGTCGGAACAGGGAAGCAAACCCTTTCATCAGAATCAGGTGCTACCAATTCATTGTTGTTCTCTTGATCTCTACTACTACAGATTCGATGATGTTTTCTAAGCTCCACACAGAATTCAGAGTTAGCTAGAGAAACACATAGCAACACAAGGGAGTCCAACCAGTCGGACATCCCCTCAGGAACCTTAGAAGACGTCTCAACAATATTTTTGTGAGAAGACATGGCCAACTAGTCCTACAACAAGAAAAAGAAAATGGATTACTAACCAAAACAGCTCGGGCGAAATCAAAACAACTCGGACAAACATGACTCAGAGCAATGCAAATAGTAAAAGGAAAATCCCAAGACACACACCAGGGTCTAGGGGCATCCTTTGGAGGCAGGGATAGAGTAAGGACTCAGAAAAGAGTCTACAAGGTTACACCCTAACAAAAACTCTTAGCGAAGAAAAATAATCCCTTCCAAACAAGCAACAACACGAAGAAAACCAAAACAAACCACCAGAAAAATCGTTATTTTCTACGAAGTTCATCAGCAAAACTACCAACATAACGAAAGTCATCAAAGGAGCAATCTTTTGAGGAAGCAAACAGGTTCATAGGCCTCAGTAACAACATGCAGTTCATAGAAGAGGAGCACAAACAAGAAAACAATAAACGGCACGTAGAAACCCTAAAAAGACCATTTCAAAACCAAAAGATACTCCCAGAGCAGTAACAAGCAAATGCACGACGATACCAAAACGTTCAATTTTTCCAACACAAAAGTTAAGCCAAATCAAAACTTTACCAAGAATAGAACAATGCAAGTATAAAGGAAGAACAACGAAAGAAGTCAAAGAAAGAAGAACCAACCTGAAAGAGGAGGAAGCACCGAAAAAGTTGAAGGCGAAGAGGCAAAATCCAGAAAAGCCTTTTGAGCAAAGGAAGCCCTAGTGACCACCGATGACGCCACGAAAAGAAGCGTGAAAAAGGGGCTCAGGCAAAAACAGAAAAACGAAGAAGAGTGGAGTTACAGTGAGCAAAGGAGAAGAAGAAACGGAAGCCAAATCTTTGAAAAAACTAAAATTCAAAATGAAGAAAGGGGAAAAAACAGAAAAAGAAAGAATTAATGGGTTATTAAACCCTCGCACGTTCCCAAGGCAGAGAGACGCGCGTTTCAAAAGAATAAAGGAACGCCTGTTTCAAAAAATTAAAGAAAACGTTCCACATTCAAAGGAAAACTCTACAAAGAAGAAGTTGACAAAATGCTCGCGTTCGGCTTCACCAGAGAAGGATCGAAGTCCTAAAACTAAGGACTCGACCTCAAAGGAAGACCACACTCGAGCAGGGGCACTGTTCATACTCTGGGTCGAGCTGTCCGACCCGGGATGTTTGACGACAAGTCGACCGACCTCTTCAGGTCAGGACTACCCGACCTCTTCTTAAAGAACTCGGCCAAATCACTCGAAAAGCCCAATAAGGGCTCAAACAAAGGAACACGACCCAAATCCAAAGGCAGCACGAGCCTATAGAGATAAGGGCGGTTCCCTTGAAGATAAGATGACTTCACTCAAAGATAAGATAAGATAAGATAACTATCTTATCTCCAGAAAGGTCATTCCTCACCGTTATAAATACACTGGAGCACCCAGGTATAACTCATACTCTGATTCTACTAAAAACCTACTCAATACCCTTGCTAACTTAAGCATTGGAGTCCCTTGTAGGTACCCCCCACCTTCCGGTGGCGAAGGATCAGCATCACCAACAAGTCCCACAAATCAGACACATCAACCACCGACCAACACAGAAGATCTCGTCCGAGATCGACCTACAGTTTCAGGTAACCCTCGGAATAGGTGGTCACCCATTGTTACTTTCATCCATATGCTCCCGAGAATAGGTACTCGTTCCCCTGAGAACCCTACCAATTTCTCGGGGAAGGCTGCATTGTTTTGTCGCTTAGCTTCATCTTTTGGAAGGTGGAGTAGAACAGGAGATCAGTGCTGTTGCCTGGGTCAAGTAGGACTTTCTTAACTAGGAGGCCTCCTGCTTGGATGGAAATGACCACGGGATCGTCCAAATTGGTGGCCTTTGCTTGGTAGTCAAATTGCTCGAAGGTTATGATGGACATGCATGGTGGGTGGACGACTTCTTCTATTGCTCCCTAGATCATTAGCATTGCTTGGTAGCTTCTTTTCCTTGCCGAGCTCGTATGTCTGCCGCCTGCGAACCCATCTAAAATACAATTAATAACCCCCCTTGTTGGTGAGGGTTGGTACTTAGTTTTCTCGGTGGTGTTCAGTTTTTGCTAAAACTAGACATCGATTGAGCTTTGTTGACCTCGATGTACTCGTCCGCTTACATATTTGTCCAGATGGCCTTGTCTGGCCAGCCTTTCTAGAAGATCTTTTGCAATCACGCATTTGTCGGTGGTGTGACCGAACTTTTGGTGAAAAGCACAGTGCTTTGATTTGTCAACATATCTCTGATCTTGGTATGAACCTGTTCTGCTCGGTGGTTTGATGATTTTCTCGTTTAGTATCTCTTTGATGATATCTTCCCTCCTGGTATTGAATTGTGTTTATGCGTCATATTTTGGTGTCAGTTTAAAGGGTTTCTTGTGGTCCTTGTGATTTAGTGTCTTTGGGTGCTTCTCCTCCTCCCGAAGAGGTAGCTGTTTATCAGCTCGCCGGGCTTCCCTAAGCTCCTCTATTTCCATCTGACCTGCGGCCTTTTCTCGAAACTCTTCTAGTGTTTTTGGTTTACTTACAGCTATTGTTTCTTGGAACTTGCCAGTCTAAGCCCGCTTTTCAGGGCATGCAGATGGACCTCTGAGCTTAGGTCGGGAATTTCCATGGTAGCCTTGACAAATCGCGTCATGTAGTCCTTTAAACTCTCATATTGCCCATGCTTGATGGTGCTTAGGTAGTCTTATCAGTGTACATATATCCTTGATGCAGAAAAGTAGTCAACGAAAGATCGCGCCAGTTCCTTGAAAGAAGATATCAAGGTTGTGAGAACCATACTGGTCATCGAATCGGTCAAGTGACTGGTTCAATGGTTCAATAGTTCAACTAGAGTCGAACCGTGGTTAAACCGGTTTAATTAAATATAGAGTAAAATTATAAAAAAAATTCAATATATAATTTTAAATATTTAAATTGAACCATTTCTAAACTAATAAAATTCAAAATTTGATAATTTCATGCAACCATAATTTATAATTAAAAGTTCATAAACAACTTCAAATATCAAAATTTATAACTAAAGAAAATCAAAACGTACATAAATGACAAAAACAAAATGTTTTACAACTTCAGACAAATCTACTTCAACTTCCATGTCTCCTCTATCTAATAAAATAGGAAAAAAACTCAATAAGAAATCAATATTAAGGACATATATCTTTATAGAATGAAACAAAGTTTTCTCAAGAACAAATGCAGCAGGATTAAGTGCTTCATTTTACACCAATTTTACCCAAAAAATTTTAACTCTTCAATAAGATAAAGTACATTACCCTTCTTTTAACTGCATTATACGATTGTCACTAGAAAGCTTTCTCTTCCTTAACCATCGAAAAAACTCAGGGGACATGTCTTTATTGGCTAGATTGACATCAATTACAATAGAATCATCGACATAAGGTGTCACCCTAGCACCATAGCCTGTTTTAACCAAATCTCTCAATCCAAATTGAAAATCAGATATGTAAAAGTCCACCACATGCCTCTGCATTGAATAAAAGGCAAGGTAATGATATTAATGATTTTATCACAATCATTGAAAATTAGATGGGAAAAGTTGAAAAGAAATAACCATTTAAAATGTATAACGAACCAAAGATCTTCATTGAAGATTATAAGGAAAATTATGAACAAAATTAGTAAACTAAATCAACAAACTAAATCAGCAAAAAATAAAAAATAATTCAGAGAAAGGGAACACTGGACACAGAGGAGAGTGACGAATTAACTCAGCAAACTATATAGAGGGGAGTGACCAATTAAGTAAGTAAACTACACAGCATAACTAATTAACTATTATCACAGTACTTACCGGCGGTGAAGAGGAAGGAAAGTGACGATGACGACAGAGGAGACAGCGCGACACCGGCGAACAGAGAGAGAGAGAGAGAGAGAGCGCGCTCGAATAGAGGAGAGGAGATGCGGTGGATGTGGGTTCCGCGGGGCTGTGGGGCTGCGGGGGTTACGGTGAGTGCGGGTGCTGCGGTGGGTGCGGCGGCTGCAATGGCTGCGGAGACAGTGTGCTACAGAGTTGGGGGGCTAGTTCGCTAGGGTTCTTCTTTCATCTTTTGTTTGTTCTTTCAAGTTTCATCTTTGTTTATTTGAGAGAGGAGAAGAGATGAAGGGGATTGGAGGGTCTGGGCTAGTGGGCTTCGGGTATAGAAAAAAAAATTTTAGGCCAAAACGGCAACGTTTTAAAGTGGATTCTCAAACCGAAAAACCTTTAAAAAACCGTCTAGTTCTGCCAGTTAACCGCCGGTTCAACCAGTTTTTTGATCAGTTTTTTGCCAGACGATTTTCAAGGCTAACCGAACCACCCTGGTGACCAGTTCCCAGTTAATCCAATTAAACCGGCCTGTCCGGTTCGATTTTTAGAACAATGGAAGATATTGACCCTGCAGGCAACTTAGAAAACCAAAGTAATGCAGCATCATCTAAGAAAGTAGGAAATGCTCGGCAAAATATAGGTTCAGAGGCACCATTAAAGAACATCATAGATTGAAATTTCTTAACATGGACACGGGGTCACCAAATCCTTCTTATGATTAGAGACCAGTTGGCAGCACGAAATTCTTTGGCATTTGGAATTTGAGAATGTCTTCTGAGAAAGGATTGTCTATTGTCAGCCTTTCCTTCGGTGGGGTGATCTTGTGGAGTTCTGCTTCCCGCGATTGTGCACTTCTCCCGCTGGGGTTCTTAGGGTCCCATTCGCCATGCTTACCGTTCTAGTTTTTGGATGACCATTCGGCTATCCTCCTAACTTCAGCCTGTAGCTCGGCGATCTGTCATCTGAGCCATGAGATCAGCTTGCATGGGCTGCTGGACCCCGTTATCTGCCATACTTGAAGATTGGTAATCTTGCAAAAGAAAATAAAAATAGGGTAGAGGAGATGGTGGGGTTAGATAAATTCTGATCCTACGGTGGGCGCCAAATGTTCTATCAAAGGATATTCTTCTGAGTTATAGCTCAGTGGCCTGTAGCTCCATGAGCTTGTGATCTGTAAAGAGATATCCTTGGAACTTGGACTCCGGCGTGGAGCCTGTAAGAAAAACTCCGACGCTCAAGTCAGTAACTTCTTTTAGAAAATGAAAAATAAGCTAATACATTATTATAGTGGAATTGTTGTTGTTTTCTAGAATAGATAGTATTTGTAGTATTTTTCTATGTTTTGTGAGGTTAGCTCGCCCTATTAAATAGACGAGTGGGATTAGTCTTTACAACGGTTTGTAAAGGTAGTGGTCGGATTTTTAGGGAAGTTAACTATGATTTTGATGCGAGCTTTAATAGTACGGGATTCTCAGTTGTTTTGGTTTAACGAGATTTTCTCGTTAGGCCGATATATGCTCAGTGGATTATTCTAAAGCTGAGGTTGTAGGTATGGTCCAAGTGTGAAACATAGAGTTAATGTCATTGTGTGTAAAACTGACTTAGCTGAAGTTTTTTCCCTGGTGGCTCATTGAAATGTTCCATAGCAGCATGAAGAGCATGCTCTCCTGCACAAGGTGTTTGATTTGAAATATTGTAGTGGACTCTCTATTAGCTTTTCTCTTATTTACCATGATGCAAACAAAGTTGCAGACTCTATGGGTAAACTTGGGGATCAAAGTAACTGGGAATATATATAGGACTTAGCTTCAACCTCCTCAGACTTGGTTGCAGCTCTTCCAATGTGAAGGGTCTTTTCCTTTTCTTTTTCTTTTTTTTCTTTATTTTCAGTACCAAAAAAATATTAGCTAGTTTATTTATTACATTTTTCAATATGTGCTTTTAGTCATAGTTGTCAGAATCGAACCAGTGATCGAATCGGTCAAGCTACTGGTTCGTTGGTTTATTGGTTCAACTGAAAAGTTACTAGTTGAATTGGTAAAACCAGTCTTATGTATAAAGTATAAAATAGTCAAAAACTTAAAATCAAAATTTAAAATACATATTTTCACAATAACAGTATAATTAATAACAAATTTAAAGTACAGTCAAATTTTAAAAATAACAAATATAAAAACAAATATAAAATTTCTGAGTATTATTATAATAGTATCTTAATTTAACACAACAACAGTAATAATTAATTTAGAAAGCCTATCATCTAACTATAATATCAATAGATTTCAATATTAACATCAAAACAGATAACTTTAATCACAATACTAGCATTGAAATAGATCACATATATTAATAAATTTTTAGTAAAATTAATATAAAATATAAATTTTTGTACATACTAAAATATAATTAATTTGAAAAATAAAAAATAAAAAATAAAAAATAAAAAATTAAATTAAATTTAGATTTTTATAAAATTATTTAACTAAATGTTTACTATATAATTAATTTTTGTCATATAAAATAATGGGAAATATAATAGCTGAATGGCAGAGCTCATTATTCCAAAATAACAGATCGGTTCAACCGATTTTAACCAATTTCTACCGATTTTTATTAGTTTATATCGGTTTTTATCTTTGAACGGTTCAAAAAATAAATCGAACCAATTTAAAATATGATTTATCGATTTTTTATTAAACCGTCCGATCCAGTTTGGTTCTTACAAATATGCTTTTAGTTATTTTAGAATTATTGTAAAGTAATGACACACGTATAAATATTTTTGTAACAAAGTCAAACTAATTTGGTACGAGCCCAGCAAAAAAATGTACACATGCGTCACTCCCTTATTTTTTTTTTGGACTTTTTCAGTATAAAAATTTTGATTAGAAAACACAGAAACTTATTAATATAATACATAAATATTTGTACAAAACATATAAATTTTTGTACATAGCACATAATTTATTGATATAGCATAAAAATTTTACATATAGTATACGAATGTATTTTGTTGGTTTAATAATTTAATATTTTGGTTATATAATTTTTTAAAAATTTTGTATTGCGGACTAAAATTTTGGTATTGTGTACTAAATTTTTTATGCTTTATATCAAAATATCTATACTGTGTGTATTTTATTTAATTAAATATCAATATATTGATCGTACAATCTTTTAAAAATTTCTGTGATTTGTTAATATTTATGTACATCAAAATTTATGTGCCCAATAATTTTGTAGGGCATATATAAAAAAAAAAAAAAATACGTCCGAAAAAAATGCATGCATATGTAATAACTAGTGAAAATTTGCCACATAATTTTATTGTTATTTTAATATAGTGCAGGCAAGAATAATAAAGGACTGAGGTATCATTCTGAATTATAATACAATCTAATTTTCTTCAAATCCAATTATCCATTGTGTCCAGCATTTTTTCTTCTTTATGCATATTATGGACGGCAGTATTCAATTCAATATATATGTTCCCTGTATTATGCAGTTTGACCGCCACGCCGTCCATATCATTCGTTATCCCCACCCCACACCTATTACACACACCTTATGTTATGTACTAATCAACAAGATCATCATCTGATCAATTAGACATCAATAATTATATATCTCAGTATTTATTCTCCTTTTCTGGATTAAGCCAAGTTTTTTTAATTTTTAAGTGCCAAAATTAATTAGAAACTGTTCATCTTGATGACCATAAGAAGCACATAATTTTATATATGTATAAATAGTTTCTGATCAACATAATGACATGTTGGCAGAAAGAACATTTGTGCTAATTTAGAATGTAACATATACGGAAAATTTTAATTTATGTTGTGTATTTGACGTGTAATGTGTTCGTTGATATTTGATAATGATAAGATCGAACAAAACGTATAATCAATTTAGTCACAACGAATAAATAGCAATGGAGAGGAATTTGGCTTTTGGCAGAGAGCGTCACGTGCTAATTCTGTTTGGCACGAGAAATTGTTTTTCGATGTTTTCTTTTTTTTTTTTTTAATTTATTGAAACAAAGTTTTTTAAATGTATTGGTACATTTACAATTAATTTTGTGCCTCTAAAATTTATACGTATTTTTCAGATTAATAACTTTATTCTTGTACTATTAATCTTTAATTATTTAACTTTGACTTTATGATAAAATTACATTGAAACTAAATAAAACTTTATTGAATTCAAATAGAACACTTTAAAACTTAAAAAATAAAATAAAATTATGTTCCAAACGTAAGAGATAATTTAATATTTTATCTTTTAAATTTCTATTTTTATTCGTTTTGTAGTCTATTTTTTGTTGATCCAAATTAGTTAGCACAGATGCGAAATTGCAAACAATAATTTTCTTTTTTTTACTTTGCAGACTACGAAATTGTGTCACAAAATGAAAAAAATACTGAGTAAAATGATAATATTTGTATTTTGATGTAAAGTGATAAATATAAAATTTTGTATTTTAAAAAAAAAAGTCCATTGGAATGAATACTTTTTTTTTTAAGTAATTACTGGTTAATGTTTATGTATTTATTATGTATAAATAGGTCATTATTAAATGCTCCTTATTAATAAGTAAGGAGTATTGTATTTTTTAATAGTTAAATAAATAATTTTTTATTTATTATATCAGTAATGGGTCAATATGATTATTATTTTTGAACAACAGTTAATTAAACATATTTAAAAATATTTGCTAAAAATATAGTGTTAGATTATTAGATTAAAATATAGGAAAAGTCTAGGAGGCCAGCAATCTTGTTAAATTCTGACCAGCATGTAACCAGCAAAGAAAAGTGAGTCATTGGATGATTGCAGCCTAGCCTGAACTTCCACATTAGAAAAGAATTTTGTCATGTGACTTGAGGTTGATCTTTGGTTACTGTTGTTGTTGCTGGAAGGCAGTGTGACACGAAAAGAGTGCAGTTTGGAAAGGTTCTAACTAAGGAAAGACTTGATATTTACGTGTCACACTAATCTCACACCATTAAAACCATCATTGATGGCTATTTGATGGCTATAAATCACAAAAATTGCCGGTCCCTAGCATTCTTCTAAAATATATTTAAAAAATATGTCTATTTTAATAATTTTACATCATATTTTTGTTTTATTTATATCTATTCAAACATAATACTAAACTTTATTTCAATATCTTGTTAATTATATCTTGTTATATAATTTGACTGATTTAACTAAATTTTCATCTAACGGCTTTCAGCTATCAACTTCAAATGAAGTCGACTGTACTTAAATTTTCACTATTTTATATTAATAATTTAAAAATAAAGTTTAAAATTTAGGATTTAAGATTTAAAATTTAGTATTTATTTTTTATTTTTGTTAATTTTTAATAGCAAATTAATTTTTAGAGAATATTATCCTCGGTATTAAGTATAAGTAACTTATCTTTGAATGTTTTTTTGTTAAGTAAGAAGTTTTATATTTTTATTTTGGTAAATATATGTGTTACATTCTTTTTTATTAAAAAAAATTAATTCTCTGTTTATTATTTTTTATATTAATAATTTAAATTTAAAAATTAATATTTAAAAATTAAATTTAAAATTTAGAATAATTTATTTTTTCTTTAGTAACCATTTAATTTTTGAAAAATACTATACTTTTTATTTTCTCTAAAAAGACAATAACATTTGCTGGTATAAACACAACAGGAAAAAAAACAACGAAATCCACTACATATACAATTATACACTGCCAAAAACAAAAAAAAATGCTTAAGACATAATCCTTAAGAACTAAAACAAGTACCAATTATGCTAGTTGATTACTGGTTTTTGCAAAGAGTGGCAAGTGACTGCTACGCCGGCAAGGGGTCGTTATCGAGTCCCAACAATGCTACCTGAAATTGGGTCCATGGTTGGGCGACGCGTATTACCTTCCAAAACGAAAACCACGTCTTTGCTTCCTCAATCCTCTCCTTTATGACATGGCTGGGTCCTCTCTCACACCCACATATGCTTGTTCCTTTTCCTTCGTTCTTCTGGGCCCCACTTTGTCCCCTCTTCCCCCTACACCACCGTGTTCTCCTTTTCTCCTTCCACTTTTTTTATTATCCATTTCTCTTTTCAAAAATTAATTAAAATTTTGAAGTTATTATTTTCATATGTTTTTTTTATTTTTAGATAAAAAGGTTTGAATTTTTTAATATTAAGGAATTAATTTAAAAATTAAATTAAACTCCATCATTATATTGTTGTTTTTTTTTTGTTTATGTTCGAGTTATCTTTTTTTATTTCGCTTCCTTTGTGTAACATAAAAATGGGAAGGAAACGCATAAAATGAGAAAGGTTGGTTTCACTGTGCATAAGAATAGGAAGTTGCTGGCTATTAGGACTCGCTTTTTAGGCCACTTTTTCTTGGATTATGACTTAAAAATAAATAAATAAAAATTCGGTCAACTTCCTTTCTTTCATGGCCAAACCTTGGACAAGGTGATGATAGATATTAATAATATTATTAAGTATTAACTATTTGTCTATATATTGAAAACGTAAATCGGTTTATGATATATTCCGATCATAAAAAAAAAAGAATACTAAGTATCAGCAAAATTTGTGATGTTTAACCATCAATTAGTTATCATTAATATTTTTAATAGTATGAAATAAGATCTAATGATATAGGATTAATCATTTTTTCTTTGATGATTAAGTGTTGGCCAAATTTTAACAAAAGTACTGCCTCTTATACTTTTTCTAAAAAAATTGGTTTCGTGATTATTACTAAAATTTCTTTTAATTTTTTAAAAGTTATTATTATTTTAAATTTTATTATTCAAGATCACATTTCACTTAACAAATTTAACTCCTAAATGTTCACTCCAGACAAAAAAAAAGTGAATATATTCACAAAATGTTAACTCTTTATATTAACATAGCATTAGAATTTATGATGCACAAACACAAATATGGGATACAACACATGACACACAGATATGCGAATTCAAAATTTGTATAAAACATAGGAACACGACATACATATAAAATATAAAGTATTTTTTTTATTAAATTATAATAATATTTTGATATTTTATTGATATTAAAATATAAATTAAAATTTTAATTATTTTAATTATTTTTAATTATATAAAATATTTTTATTTTAATAATTAAAAATATATATTATTTCTAAACTCATTTTAAGAATACATGTTAAGAATAAACCTGAACATGTTAATATGTGATAGTATTTAAGTGTGTCCAAACGTGTTCGGAAAAGAATTTTTTATTTTTTTAATAAGATACGGTTGGATACAGAAAACACGCGTGTCGAATAAGACAATAAGTGTCCATAAGTGTCATCTCTAAAATGTGTCTAATACAGGAACACGACAAATTAAAAAAATATCCATACTTCACTGATTAGAATTTAATTTATTAAAATAATTTTACAATTGAATATATAGTTAACCTTATATATAAAGAGAGACTAGAAAAAGTCTTGGATATTTTGTTTGGTGACTAGAAAGTCTTGGATATAAATATGTCCGAGACGGATTTCTCTAAAATGTGTCTACAATGGCTTTCAATTGGTGATCAATTTGAAAATTGATAAGGTAAAGGTCGAGTCTAACTCCGCGTGCGCTGCCCAGCTCCTGTAGAACGAGTCCAACCCCTTCCATAGCAGCTCAGCCCTAATTCATGCAATCAAGAATCTTCAATTAAAAATGGTTAATTGTGTCATCTATCATTTACTTCGAGAGACAAATTTTATCTCAGATGTTTTGGCTAAACATGCTCAAATTTTGTCGATAAAAATACACTGCTTCAATATCTCTTCTTCCTTTTTTGTTCCTTTCTTAAATGCTGATAGCAAAAGAATGGTTTTTTCTAGAATTTGAATTAGCTAATTTTATGTTTCTGTTGGACCTTTAGACCTCCACTCCATCAAAAAAAAATCTTTTCATTGTAATGACGTCAACAAATAATTATTACATTATTATGGAGTTTAGTTAGTATTCATTGCCATATAAAATGATTAAAATCATATTTATATAGTGTAAATTTTATGCTATATATTAACTTATAAAACATATACGAGGGAAATGATAATGATTATTGATTAATATACGAGAGAATAATAATTCTATTTTTTTTTAATTGATAATATCAAGTGATCTTTAATACAAAAACTTAAAATAAGACTAAAATAAAAAATAAAATGAAACTAATTAAGTTTTTTACGTTTTTAATGTATTAAATACATAAAAAGAATATAAAAAAATTTTTATTATTATATTTTTAAAATGTAGTTAAATCCCTCTAGAATACTATCACACACATCACAAAATCAACCCTATAGAAAAATAATAATTTCACTCTTTTTCGATAAAACTAGTACTCGATAATTTTTATTTTTCATTTTTAATAAACAATCCTTAGAATACTAACACAGAACCACACAGAAACCAGCCCCTTTTCTATGGTCATACTTTGATGACATGGCATCCCCTATTCTCCCAACCCTTCTCTATATAAACCTCTCCATGGTAACTTCCTCTCCCACAAGTCACAACACACCACACGCTCTCATTTCATTCCCAGAGAGAGAGAAAAAAAAAAAATTAGAAAGATCCCCAACTCAATTGTGCAGAACTAACTGCAGATACTCTCTCTACATTTTCTCTCACTTTCTTTTCTCCAACTAACTTTATTATTTCACTCTTCAAAGCAAACAACACACTTTAATTTTCTTATATAAATTAAGGTCGATCATGGCTGTGGATTCCGCTCTATCATCTCCTTTGGGTCCCCCTGCGTGCGAGAAGGACGCGAAAGCGCTGCAGTTCATCGAAGAGATGACGCGAAACGCCGACGCCGTCCAAGAGAGGGTGTTGGCGGAGATTCTGAGCCGCAACGCCGAGACAGAGTACCTCAAGCGCTTCAAGCTCGGCGGCGCCACCGACCGCAAAACCTTCAAGTCCAAGGTTCCGGTGATCACCTACGAGGATGTTCAACCCGAGATTCAGCGCATCGCCAATGGCGACCGCTCTGCAATCTTGTCTTCACATCCCATCTCTGAATTCCTCACCAGGTTAGTTGCTAAATCACACCATATCTTATTCCTTCTTGCGACTTATTGAGCTTCTTAAGTGATTAAACGTTGCCTCAAGAAAGAATTGAGAAACTTTTAAATGCATTTTCACAAACCTTCTAATCCTATTCATAAGATAGCCAAAAATTAGTGTTCGTACTGCAATTATTTGAGTCGCACAAATGAACAAGCTTAATTATTCCTTTAATTATTTCGATTTGTTTGAATTTATTAAAACATAAAACTAAAGCCAATTTGGAAATCTGAATCTGCAGTTCAGGGACTTCAGCTGGTGAGAGGAAACTGATGCCAACAATTAAGGAAGAGCTGGATCGTCGCCAACTTCTATACAGCCTCCTCATGCCAGTTATGAACCTGTAAGTGCTACCTCGAAATAATTGCCGCAACAATTATTTAGTATTCTCTTCCTTTTTTTCCCCTGGCTGCTCCCTAATCGGTGGCTCTGCATTGTCGTAGAATCTTAGCAAACCGCCAAATTTAACTATCATCAAAGTTAAAAATATTTCATTTAACTCTCTCTTAACCACGTTTGGAAAATTAATCTTTTTTATTCCCTTATTGAACAGGTATGTGCCAGATTTGGACAAGGGGAAGGGGTTGTACTTTTTATTTGTGAAATCCGAAACAAGGACACCAAGTGGGTTACTGGCTCGCCCGGTTCTCACAAGTTATTACAAAAGTGACCATTTCAAGACCCGACCCTATGACCCGTACAACGTTTACACCAGCCCCAACGAAGCCATTCTCTGCCCGGACTCATTCCAGAGCATGTACACCCAAATGCTTTGCGGCCTCATCGAACGCAACCACGTCCTCCGACTTGGTGCTGTCTTTGCCTCTGGCCTCCTCCGTGCAATCCGTTTCCTCCAGCTCAATTGGCCAGAATTGGCCCATGACATCTCTGCCGGATCCTTGAATTCCCGGGTCACCGACCCTGCAATTCGAGATTACATGTGCCAGGTGATGAAACCCGACCCGAAACTGGCCGAATTTGTTGAACAAGAATGCTCCAAAGAAAATTGGGAGGGAATCATCACAAGAATTTGGCCCAACACAAAATATTTGGATGTTATTGTAACAGGTGCAATGGCCCAATACATTCCAACACTAAACTACTACAGTGGTGGGTTGCCACTTGCATGCACCATGTACGCTTCCTCGGAGTGCTACTTCGGGCTAAACCTTAATCCCATGTGCAAACCCTCCGAGGTTTCCTACACAATCATGCCAAACATGGCCTACTTTGAATTCCTTCCTCACGAGTCCAGCAGGGTAGACAGCTCGGTCCCGCCGAAACTGGTTGACCTTGCTGACGTGGAAGTGGGAAAGGAATATGAGCTTGTGATCACCACCTATGCTGGCCTCAACCGCTACCGTGTCGGTGACATCCTCAGAGTCACTGGGTTCCACAACTCTGCGCCGCAGTTCCACTTTGTCCGTCGTAAGAACGTGCTGTTAAGCATCGATTCGGACAAGACGGACGAGTCAGAACTGCAGCGTGCAGTGGAAAATGCCTCCAAACTTTTGGCCGAGTTCAAGACAAGCGTTGTCGAGTACACAAGTTATGCGGACACAAAAACTATACCGGGTCACTACGTGATATATTGGGAGCTTCTGACGAAGGACGACTCTGCCAACTTGCCGAGTCACGAGGTGCTGAATCGGTGCTGCTTGGAGATGGAGGAATCACTTAACTCGGTATATAGACAATGCAGGGTTGCTGACCATTCAATCGGGCCTTTGGAGATAAGAGTTGTGAAGAGTGGGACTTTTGAGGAGCTTATGGATTATGCTATTTCAAGGGGTGCTTCTATTAATCAGTATAAGGTTCCAAGGTGTGTTAATTTTACCCCCATAATGGAGCTATTGGACTCAAGGGTTGTGTCCGTGCATTTTAGCCAACGTTTGCCACATTGGTCTCCTCAAAGGAGAAGGTGATTAAGTGAATTTGTAATTGGGGCCTAGTGAGTTTAAGTCTAATGTCTAATCATGTAGATGTAGATTTTTGTTAATTTAATTTAATTTTTTAATTTAATCTTTTGAAGTTGTAAGTTTAGACCTAGGACCTGGTGAGAGTTCAATGGGAGATGTTGTACTGGAACGTCTCTTGGCCAGGTAATTGTGTATTTTGGTTGAATTAACTTGTTAAGAGGATGTGACTTTCGTTCTTTTTTACTACTGTACCAAACAGACTTGTCTGAAATTCAAATGGCCAAAAGATGCGGCTTGGGTTGGATCTTTTTTCAAAATACTAAATTTCATTGACTCCTTTAAAAACTTTAAAAAGTTTTCAAATTATTCATTCTAACGTAATCTAATTCCAAATCTCAATCACAACTTTTGCCCCATTTCACTCCTAATCTCTAAGTTTTCACCACCATTCCACTTCTCGAGTAGCCATTACCATTTCTAAGAATTATACCTTTAAGTTATTAAGTGCATGCATACAATTCTCATTCCTAATACAAGATTCTTGAAATTTTTTTCAGTAATGTCTAAAAAGTTAACCATAGAGTATTGTGATATTCAAATAAGTTATGTTGGAAATGTTTTTTTAGATAAGAGCAGGTCTCGGATCACTTAATCAGTAGGAGATGGACAAAGCTTCAAAACCAAATCCAAACAAAATATAAACTAAAGACTCTAACACAAAAAGGCTCCAACATCAACATTTTTAAACATCAACACCAAAAAGATATAACTCCTCCACTGAAAAGACAAACTAGAGCCCCATACCAAGTCTGTGCCAAACAAACAAAATCAGACAAAATGAACGATCCCTAATCACCATATAACCAACTTATGTTGGAATGTAATTTTACATGTAGAAAGACAAAATGTAATTGTTGATACCACAAATAATATATCTTGTGTATATCTGCACTTATTTTTGTTTAATGACGGGGGATTTTCGTCGGTAGAGAATTTCTCAAAATAACTTCATTGCAAGTATAGTTCTAAACCGACAAGCAATCCTCGGTCAACATTTAAATTGTTTGTCACAGGTACAAATCCAACAAAATAACCGAAATATTCAAACCTTGGGTCATCTCTCAAAGGAATTCCAAGGAAGTGTACTTCTTATTCGTTATGGTTTTGTATATTTTTGGGTTTTGGGTTTGATAACAAGAAAATATAAATTGCGAGAAAAATAAACTAACAACTAAGAAAGGTCCTAGCAAAGATTGAAAAGTGGAATTCCTATCCTCATTATCATCATCAATTGTGATGGTAGGTGTAAATCGCTTTCACTTAGTTATCCTCTAACAAATGAAGGAAAGTCAAGCGAGCAAAATCGACTTAAGTTTACAAGTCCTAATCAAAGACTAGATTTAGTGAGGCTCAAGCCAACTAACAACTTTCAATTACCAATCAACAAAAGAATTTTGACAATTCAAGAGTCTCCGAATTACTCAATCCAAGTCAAGAACACAAAAGTCTATTTTAAAATTCAACCAAGCATTTTATCAAACACTTGGAAGGCACAAAATAAAAGTATAGAAAAGTAGAAAGAAATAGTAAAATCTAAGATTAACAAATGCAAGGAATCAATAACTAACAATTAAAGAAAGAAGCAATAAACATGAAATACCTCAAATTGCATTAAAAGGAAATTGAATCTAACAAGAAGAGTTCATAAACTAAATTGGAAAAATAAAGAAATCAACAAGAGAAGATAAACTAAGATACTAGAACAATAAAAGGTAGAAGAAAATTAAATTAAAGCAAGATAAAATTATGAAGTTAAGAAGAAATAAGACTGAAAATCCTAAAACCTAGAGAAAGAAAAGAGCCTCTCTCTCTAGAAATCTACATCTAAAACCTAAAGTGTGAATGAATGAAAAGTGAATGAATGTCCAACTCCACTCCCCAGCCTCTTGTCTTCATTTTTGGGCCTGAAACTGGATCAAAAGCAGCCCAGAAATTGCCCCAGCGAATTCTGTTAATTGCAGCATGTGACGCTCGTCACGTGTATGCGTCAGCCATACGTACGTGTCGGTTGCAAGATGGTATGATCACGCGTGCGCTTCAGCCACACGCGCGCGTCAGTTCCAGCTTCTCAAACCTTCAATTTCTTATGTTCCTTCCACTTTTGCATGCTTCCTTTCCATCCTCTGAGCCATTCCTGCCCTATAAATCCTGAAATCACTTAACACACATATCATGGCATCGAATGGTAATAAAAGAGGATTAAGAATTAGCGATTTTAAGGCCTAGAAAGCATGTTTTCAATCATAGCACAAAATTAGGGAGGAAACTTAAAAACATGCAATTTACATGAATAAGTGGGAGAATAGTTGATAAAATCCACTCAATTCAATACAAAATAATCATAAAATAGTGGTTTATCATTTAACTATGTACTATTCGGATCTAAGATAGAGATTTTGTGCTCAAAGGTTGATGAGGATCCAAGTTCTTATCTCGTTGGTACCAGGTCGAGAGGACAACTTGTGAAGACCCTCTTAAACTTAAGTCAATGAGTGTGGACCTACTTTCATCAATTTTCATTTTCTTTTATAATATTTTTAAACGTTATCACATAGTTGTTTTCGGAATTCAATTCTTTGTTTCGGTAATGTCTTAAGTTATTATCTTTTATGATTTTTAATCTTTTTTCGTTAAGCTTTATTGAACTCATAACATCTGATGCCAGGGCATCTTAGCCTAGTTTTACTAGTCTTTTTTCTTTGTTTTTAATAGGTTTTATACATTTTCTTGAGTTACAAGTAAGCCATTTCGGTAGAAATTCATGTGTACTTGGATTCAATCAACCATGAGTAAATTGATGCATTTTCATGAGGTTTTGTGCTATAATTGCTTATATGTCAAGGATAAGAAGAAGTCTCATGATTTTAGCATGACTTTGATGCATTTGTTAATTGATGATAGGTGATCAAAAGGCTTGGAGGAAGGTTGAAGAAAGGGGATGGCATTAATGGAAATGAAGGCATCATTGAGAAGATCACGTTTGAGTTCACATTTGCCTCAAATGTGAACTCAAACATGGATAACAGCAAAGCCACCCTGGAGGAAGCTCACGTTTGCGCCAACGTTTGCCTCAAACATGAGGTCAAACGTTGGCTTAAGAAGAACCCTGGGAGGAGCTAACGTTTGCGCCAACGTTTGCCTCAAACGTGAGGTCAAACGTTGGCTTAAGAAGAACCCTGGGAGGAGCTAACATTTGCGCCAACGTTTGCCTCAAACGTGAGGTCAAACGTTGGCTTAAGGAGTACCCTGGAGAGAAGCCACGTTTGCGCCAATGTTTGCCTCAAACGTGAGGTCAAACGTTGGCTGAAAATTACCTTGGAGAGGATCACGTTTGAGCTCACGTTTGACCTCAAACGTGAACTCAAACATGAGTGACAGCAACAACCGTTCTTCATAATGCCATTACACGAAGACGTTTGAGTCAACGTTTGCCTCAAACGTTGACTCAAACGTGAATGATCCCAAAGTCCATAGTGCAAACGGATTTCTTCTCAAGACGAAGAGCAATCAACGGAGGCTATCTTCAACCCAATTCCATCAAGGCCAAGGGCCCAAATTCAAGGCTTAATGATCATTAGAAGGAAGTGTATAAATAGAAGCTAGTTTGATTTAGAAAGGACCTTTTTCTTCTTTTAGAATTTTCACTTGTAATTTTGAGAGTTTTTACTTTGATTTTGGATCTTAGAGAATTGGGAGGAGAATTGAGTTCTCTTCCTCTGGGTTTTCTTGTTTTCTTTTCTGCAAAGCTTTATTTGAGTCTTAAGTGTGAATAATTGAGGAAATTCTGTCTCACTCTCCTCTTAAGATCTCTTTGTTCAATTTACTGCACAATTCAAGAATTTGTGTTCTTCTTTACTGATTTTCATCTTCAATTCTCTTTACATTGTCTTCTAGATTGGATCAAAGAAGGTAGTGAAATATAGACTTAGTTCTCTAGTCTCTTGACCCCTGAGATCTCTCATTTCCATTTAGTTCATCTGCTGAATGTTTATACAAGAAAATTTACCTTTCGGTTTGAGATCTACTTCAATTCAATTCATCTTCTACTCATCTGCTTGTTGCAATTTACTTGTGATTGTTTAATTTCTGCACTCTCAGTCCCCAAATCCTTTTATTATTCAAGTCATTTACATCTCTTGCATTTTAAGTTTCAGTTATTTACATTTCTTGCAATTTAAGTTTCTACAATTTACATTACTTGCACTTTAAGCTTCAGCTCTTTTAATTCTTCTACACTTTAATTTCTTGTCAATTATCCCTCTCCCTTTAAATTTCATGCAATTTAGCTTCTGTTGGATATAAATCACTCAAATCAACTCTTGTTCGCTTGAATAAATCAATCACCTAACTAAAATTGCTCAATCCTTCAATCCCTGTGGGATCGACCTCATTCACGTGAGTTATTATTACTTGATGCGACCCGGTACACTTGCCGGTGAGTTTTGTGTTGGATCGTTTTCCACACATCAAGTTTTTGGTGCCGTTGCCGGGGACTGATTAGATTGACAATGGTTAAGTAAGGTGGTGGTCTAAATTAAGCACTTTATCTTTTTCTTTTTACTAAGCATACTAACTATTTGAATTTTTGCTTAAGTTAACACTAACTTCACTCTAGCAAGAGAGTGTTTAATTCTGGTTTCTGGTTCTGTGTTTATGTCAGGAGGAAGAAGCAATGAATCCACACCTTTTGATCCTGAAACACTTTGGAGGTTGAAAAGAGAACCAAGAAATGGAGGAAATCCAACAAATCCACAAGTGGGAGTGGCCAACGATAACGGTCAGCTCCAAAGGAGAGTATTGGCTTCATATACATTTGCTAATCCAAGGCATTGTGGGAGTAGTATCCTTACCACAAATGTCGATGCAAATAACTTTGAATTGAAGCCCCAAATTATCACATTGGTGTAAAACAATTGCTCATACGGAGGAAGTCCTTTGGAGGATCCAAACCAGCATCTCTCTACTTTCTTGAGAATTTGTGATACTGTGAAATCTAATGGTGTGCATCCAGAGACATATAAATTGCTACTGTTCCCATTCTCATTGAGGGACAAAGCTGCTCAATGGCTTGAAGCCTTCCCTCAAGGAAGCATCACTAGCTGGGAGGATTTAGTGAATAAATTCCTAGCCAAGTTTTACCCACCTCAAAGGATCATCAAGCTCAAGACAGAGGTCCAAACCTTCACACAAATGGATGTAGAATATCTCTATGAGGCATGGGAGAGGTACAAGACTCTGATTAGAAAATGTTCCCCTGAGATGTTTAATGAATGGGACATCCTTCAAAACTTCTATGAAGGTTTGACTATGAAGGCTCAAGAAGCACTAGATCATTCAGCAGGAGGTTCTTTACAATTGATGAAGACAGTAGAGGAGGCCCAAAACCTCATTGATATGGTGGCAAACAATCAATACTTCTTTGGCCATCAGAGACAACGCCAACCATCACAAAGGAAAGGAGTGCTAGAGTTGGAAGGAGTAGATACAATCCTAGCTCAACACAAGATAATGCAGCAGCAAATCCAACAACAATTTGAGCAAATGGCTAAAAGGATTGATAGCCTCCAAAGTGCTGCAGTAAACACACAACGCCAATCTCAAACTTCACATGGGTGGAACCAATCTGAAGAAAGTTTTGGGACATTCAATTATGAGCAACAAAGCCCTGAGCAGGTGCAATACATGAATAACACTTCAAGTTCGTTCCAACACAACTTTCATGGTGATGCACACAAGACACCCTGGAGGACTCATTCTAATTCGAGGTGGGGTGAGCATTGATGGGATTTTTTGGAAAACGAATTCCAAACACACAAATCTAACCGGCAAGTGAACCGGGTCGCATCAAGTAATAAAACTCACGGGAGTGAGGTCGATCCCACAGGGATTGAAGGATTGAGCAATTTTAGTTTAGTGGTTGATTTAGTCAAGCGAATCAAGATTTGGTTGAGTGATTTGTAATTAACTGAAATTTAAATTGCATGAAAATTAAAGGGAGAGGGATAATTGCAGTAAAGTAAAGAGAACAGAAAATGAAAGTGCTGAATCTTAAAGAACAAGAAATTAAATGGCAGAAACTTAGAACGCAAGAAATGTAAATTGCAGAATCTTAAAGTGCAAGAAATGTAAATGGCTTGAATTATAACAGGAATTGGGAATTGGATTTGTAGAAATCAAACAAGGAAAAGTAAATTGCGATAAACAGAAAAGTAGAGAAGGAATTAAAATGAAACGGATCTCAACTGGAAATGTAAATGAACTTGGAGACGTATTCAACAGAGAAATTAAAATGAAAACTCCAGATCTCAGGACCCAAGAGACTAGATAACCAAGTCTAGATCTCAATGCCTTCCTAGATCCAAATTCAGAATTCAATTGCAAGAAGAGTAAAGATCAAGCAGTAGAAGAAAGGAATGCAAATATAGATTTCTCAAAAAGTGCAGTAAATGAAACAGAGAGATCTCAGGGTGAGATTGAAACAGAATTCCTTCAATTCTCTAACACCCAAGATTCAAGACGAGTGTAAATGAAACTAAAAATAAGAAAACTAAGAGGAAGAGAATTCAATTCTCCTTCCCCAAGACTCAGAATCTCCAAATAACTCCTACCCAAAAGCTCTCCCAAAATCACTCAGCAAAAACTAAAACGGAAAAGCTCCCCAAAAACTTAAATTCTAAGCTATTTATACACTCTCTTCAAATGATCTTCAAGCCTTGAATTGGGCCTTTGCTCTTGATGGAATTGGGTTGACAAAAGCCTCTGTTGATTGCTCTTGGAGTTGGAGAGAAACCCACTTGTGAACCGGGCCATGAACCATTAAAGCTTGAGTAAAAGTTTGAGGCAAACTTTTACTCAAGCTTTTCATATCAGCTAGCCTTCCTTGCTGTCATCCACGTTTGAGCCAAAGTTTGAGGTCAAACTTTGAGCCAAACATGGATCCTCCCTAGCATGCCTCTTGGCCAACGTTTGCCTAAAAGCTTGAGGTCAAACGTTGGCGCAAGCTTTTGCTCTCCTGGGTGTGTTTGTTGTGGCGCCAACGTTTGCCTAAAAGCTTGAGGTCAAACGTTGGCGCAAGCTTTTGCTCTCCTGGGTGTGTTTGTTGTGGCGCTAACGTTTGCCTAAAAGCTTGAGGTCAAACGTTGGCGCAAGCTTTTGCTCCCTCCAGGGTGTGTTTGTTGTGGCGCCAATGTTTTCCTAAAAGCTTGAGGTCAAACGTTGGCGCAAGCTTTTGCTCCTTCCAGGGTGTAGTCAAGCTCCTCCAAAAGTTTGAGCTAAAGTTTGAGGCAAGCTTTGGCTCAAGCTTTTTGTTCTCTCTTGCTCTTTGCCATTCCTTCTTTCTTCAACCTTCTTCAAAGCTCTTTTCACCTATCATCAATTAATCAAAGACCTCAAAGCTATGCTCAAAATCATGAGATTGTTATTCTTTCATAATATATGATAGTTATAGCACAAAATCTCATGAAATTGCATTAATTTATCCATGGTTGATTGAATCAAAGGAAACATGAAATTCTACCCAATTGGCTTACTTATGGCTCAAGAAAGTGCATAAAATCCATTGAAAACAAAAGAAAAAGACTAGTGAAACTAGGCTAAGATGACTTGTCATCACAACACCAAACTTAAAGCTTGCTTGTCCCCAAGCAAGAAAAGGATTATTGAGAAGAAAGAATGAAATGGAAGAAGATGTTCATGCTAGCAGAGTATTATTGGTAGCTCATGGGATTCTATGTAGATATGTAAATATTCACTTCTTATTGACATTTAGGCCTAGAAAGTCTCCTTCAAGCATCAAGAAACACACTGCTATGACCTTTCATTATTCCTTTGTCCTTGACTATTATATTTTTTTTCTATAAGCTTTAGTTCAGTGTCATGTGTAACAAGCTCTTTTCTTTCTTTATGCTTGACACATTATTCACTATAGACACTTGGCTCACATTCCTTCTTAGAACATTGATGCCCAGCACCTCTTTGGGTTACTAAATGCCTTGTAGTTAGGTTGCTCTTGATAGTGGACTTTCAGTTGATGATCCCGGGTTAGTTAACCCAAGGCACCAAGTGTTGATGCACTCCAAAGAACTTAATAATCCAAGCAGATCCTAGTACAAAGACACCACATGCATATATTCTAAGATTCAAGCTATTGGTGTCTGGATTTGTTTCTTTTTATTTTTCTTTTCTTCTGTTGCCATTTTTGGCTTTTTCTTTTCTCTTTTTGTTTTTCTTTTTAACCTAGGACTTTTATTTTATTGAGATTCGTAGACAGTGAGCTACCTTCTACTTAAAAGGAGACAGTCTAGTTCTTTTATTCACTAAAAGTGAGCTATCATACAATCACACATACATACCACCACTTACTTTTATTGTACTTCCAGCTAACAAAGAACTATCTCATTTCACATTCCAAACATTTCTTTTATTAAATTAAAGATGCAGGGGACAAAGCATGCTTTTAGTTAAATGAAGGTGAACACACAAGCACACACTTAGACTAGCTTACTTATTTTAAAGAGTGATTTTTGCCTATACTAGATGAACACGTTAGCAAGTCATAAATCGAAGCATTTCTCAACCGCAAGAGTTAAGTATAGATACAACCTATTGGTTTGTAGTTCTTTTTGTTCTTCCTTCTGTTGTTCCCCTTTTGAGTTGTGGTGTATGATGTCTTCAATTGGTGGTTAGTTCCCTGCACAATTCTCAAAAGTTGCTTGCTTCTCAAGCCCTTAAGTGACTGGTTAGTATGTATGAATTGAGTGTGGCTTTTGGATTTAATTTGGTGTGGGAACACCAAACTTAATTCCTTGTCACTTCCTCTGATTCAACAGGTTAATTATATGTAAAATCTTGTGTCCTTGCTAAAGGTTATGGAGTTAAAATTAGAAAGCAGTTAAGTAGTTGAATAATCTGTTTGATTGCTTAGAGCTAGTATTGTGCAGGAGGTGAGAATGTGCTTTTAAATGAGGTTTTGGTGGAACACCAAACTTAGAATCCTTCATTCTCCCTTAAATTGTTTTGGTGTGCAACACCAAACTTAGCTCCTTGCAATACATACCAATTATTCAACATTTTTATTGAAAAGGGCTATGAAAAGAAAACTACCTCAGGTTGGGTTGCCTCCCAACAAGCGCTCTTTTAATGTCACTAGCTTGACACTCTTCATTCTTTTTAAGAGTGTTGTAGGCTCTGAGCCTCTTTTTCCTTGTCCCACTGTCCTCCTAAGTACAGCTTTGCTCTGTGACCATTTGCTGTGAATTGACTCTTTGTTACTTCGTCCAGCAATTCAATACTACCATAAGGAAAAACCTTGGTTACCAAATATGGACCAGTCCACTTAGATTTAAGTTTGCCAGGGAACATCTTGAGTCTTGAGTTGTACAAGAGTACTTGCTGCCCAGGTTTAAATTCTTTCTTCAAGATCCTTCTGTCATGCCACCTCTTGGCTTTTTCTTTGTATATCTTGGCACTTTCATAGGCTTCTAGCCTAAATTCATCCAGCTCATTTAGCTGCAATAACCTTTTCTCTCCTGCTGCTTCAGAGTCAAGGTTTAGGAGTTTAGTAGCCCAAAACGCCTTGTGTTCAAGCTCTACAGGGAGGTGACAGGATTTGCCATATAATAGCTGAAAGGGAGACTTCCCAATGGGAGTTTCGAAAGCCGTCCTGTATGCCCAGAGTGCATCCTCCAGCTTCCGAGCCCAATCTTTTCTTGTATTTCCTACTGTCTTCTCCAAGATCTTCTTCAATTCCCTATTTGCTAATTCAGCCTGACCATTGGTCTGGGGGTGATATGGCGTGGCTACTTTATGAATGACTCCATATTTGTGGAGGAGTTTCTCCATCTGCTTGTTGCAAAAATGGCTACCACCATCACTCACAAGACCCTTGGGAACTCCATATCTAGTGAAGATATGCTTCCTAAGGAATTGAAGGACAATTTGTGCATCACAAGTGGTTGTGGCTATGGCTTCCACCCACTTTGAGACGTACTCTATTGCTACCAAGATATATCTAAAGGAATAGGAAGGGGGAAAGGGTCCCATGAAATCAATTCCCATAGATCAAATAATTCCAATTCCAAAATGAAGTTTTGAGGCATTTCGTTCCTTCTTGTCAGTCCTCCTGCTCTCTGGCATTCGTTACATTGGTGAACATACTCTCTGGCATCCTTGAAGATAGTTGGCCAATAGAAGCCACTCTGCAGTATCTTTGCAGCTGTTCTTTCTGGACCAAAGTATCCACCATAAGCTGAGCCATGGCAATGCCACAAGATATCCCTTATTTCACTCTCAGGGACACACCTTCTAATTAATCCATCAGAACATCTCTTGAACAGGAAGGGTTCATCCCACAAGAATTTCCTTGCTTCATTGATTAACTTCTTCACTTGTTGCTTAGAGAACTCTTGAGGTATCTTCCTTCCCACTTTGTAATTCGCTATGTCAGCAAACCAAGGTGCTTGCTGAATCTGCAAGAGGTGCTCATTTGGGAAGCTTTCATTCACGGGCTGGGAGGCTTTTTGAATTGTTTCTTGTGGTAGCCTCGACAAATGATCAGCAACTCGGTTTTCAGTACCCTTCCTGTCCCTTACCTCAATGTCAAACTCTTGTAGGAGCAATATCCACCTGATAAGTCTTGGTTTAGCATCCTATTTTGACATCAAATACTTAAGGGCAGCATGGTCAGTATAAACCACAATTTTGGATCCTATCAAGTATGATCTAAACTTATCAAATGCATAAACTACAGCTAGCAATTCCTTCTCTATTGTGGTGTAATTTTTTTGAGCTTCATTCAACACTTTACTTGCATAATATATGACATGATGCAAGTTTCCCTTCTTTTGTCCAAGCATAGCGCCAATTGCAATGTCACTTGCATCACACATAAGTTCAAAAGGCAGCTCCCAATCCGGGGGTGTGATGATTGGTGCTGTTGTGAGTCTGTTTTTTAAAGTTTCAAAGGCATGCTGGCAGTTTTCATCAAAAACAAAGGGGTTATCGATCATTAATAGATTACTCAAAGGTTTGGCTATTTTTGAAAAATCCTTGATAAACCTTCTATAAAATCCTGCATGCCCCAAGAAACTTCTAACAGATTTCACATTAGTTGGTGGAGGGAGTTTTTCTATGATCTCAACCTTTGCCTTGTCAACCTCTATCCCTTTTCTTGAAACTTTATGACCAAGAACAATCCCCTCGGGTACCATGAAATGGCACTTCTCCCAGTTCAAAACCAAATTAGTTTCTTGGCACCGTTTCAAGACGAGAGTTAGATGGTTCAGGCAAGTGTTGAAATTATCACCAAAAACAGAAAAGTCGTCCATGAAGACCTCTAGAAACTTTTCGACCATATCAGAGAAAATGCAAAGCATACACCTCTGAAATGTGGCTGGGGCGTTGCATAGCCCAAATGACATTCTCCTGTATGCAAAAACTCCAAATGGACATGTGAAGGCAGTCTTCTCTTGGTCCTTGGGGTCCACCACGATTTGATTGTACCCAGAATATCCGTCCAAAAAGTAATAATAGGCATGGCCGGCCAATCTTTCCAGCATCTGATCAATAAATGGGAGAGGGAAATGATCTTTCCTTGTGGCATCATTCAATCTTCTATAGTCTATGAACATTCTCCACCCAGTCACTGTTCTAGTAGGGATTAACTCATTCTTCTCATTAGTGATGACCGTCATTCCTCTTTTCTTTAGTACAACTTGAACCGGGCTCACCCATGAGCTGTCAGATATTGGGAAGATTATCCCTGCATTCCACAACTTCATTACTTCCTTCTGGACAACTTCCTTCATTGTGGGATTTAGCCTTCTTTGAGGTTGAACCACTGGTTTGGAATTGTCCTCCAAGAGGATCTTATGCATACACACTGCAGGGCTGATGCCTTTCAGGTCGTCAATGGTCCATCCCAAAGCATCTTTGTGAGCTTTGAGTACATCAAGAAGTTCTCCTTCTTCTTTTTTTGTCAGGGATGAATTAATGATCACTGGGAAGCTCTCTGATGTGCCAAGGAATGCATATTTGAGATGAGTGGGTAATGGCTTCAGTTCTTGTTTTCGTACTTCTTCTTTCTTCCCTTGTTTTTCCTCTTGTTCAATGGAAATATCGGCTACTTGTTCCTCTGTTGTCTCTTGACTTCCTTCTTGCTCTTGAGGATTGTCTTCCAACATTTCTTCCACTAAACTCTCTATCATATCCACTCTCATGTAATCCTCTTACTCAGGAATGTGTTGCATTGACTTGAAAACGTTTATGACCATTTGTTCATTGTGGACCCTGAAGATCATCTCTCCTTTTTCTACATCAATGATGGCTCTTGCTGTGGCTAGAAATGGCCTTCCCAAAATGATTGAATTGTTTCCTTCCTCTTCAGTATCCAAAATCACAAAATCTGCTGGGAAAATAAACTCCCCAACCTTCACCAACAGATTCTCCACGATTCCATTTGGTGTTTTGATTGATCTATCAGCCATGACCAATGACATCCTGGTGGGTTTAAGTTCTTCTATGGCAAGCTTTCTCATCATTGAAAGAGGCATTAAGTTGATGCTGGCACCAAGGTCACAGAGAGCTTTGTTGAGAACTATTCTGCCAATGGTGCATGAGACTACAAAGCTTCCTGGATCCTTGAGTTTTGGTGGAATACCCCTTTGAATCACAGCACTGCATTCCTCGGTGAGCAACACGGTTTCCTTCTCAAGCCAACTCTTCTTCTTGTTTATAAGTTCTTTTAAGAACTTTGCATACAAGGGCATTTGTTCAAGTGCTTCAGCTAAGGGAATATTGATTTCCAGCTTCTTGAAAGTCTCAAGGAACTTATGAAAATGTTGGTCCTTAGTCTCTTTGCTGAACCTCTGGGGGTATGGTAGTGGAGGTGTAATACTTTTTCCCACTTGCTGCTGTCCTTGAATTGCTTCTTCTTCCCCCTTTTGTGAAGTGGTTGGTGGTCTTCTTTCCTTCTTTGCTTTCCAGTGCTCTTGTTTGGCATCACATCTTGATCATTGTCTTCCTCTGCCTGTGTTGGCTTTTCCTCCTCTATGGGCCTTTTGCTATTCTCCACTTGCTTCTTTGTGGTGTCATTGTTGCTCATCAATGTTCTCCCACTTCTTAACTGTATCGCTTTGCACTCTTCCATAGGATTTGGAATTGTGTCACTTGGCAGGGAACTTGATGGTCTCTCTGTTGCAAGGTGTTTAGATAGCTGACCAATTTGCCTCTCCATATTCTTTATGGAGGCTTCTTGGTTCTTGGCTGTCATTTCTTGGTGTTTCCACATTTTGTCTATCAAGGTTTCCAGGTTAGTGATTCTTTGAGATTCTGGTGATGTTTGTGGTTGGTTGTGAGGTGTGGATGGTGGATGGTAGGCATTTTAGTTGGTGGGTTGGTTATTGGATTGATAATGGTTGGAGTTGGGGTAGTTGTTTTGGGATTTTCTGTAAGGGTTTTGGTTAGTTTGCTGCTGGTTGTGGTTTTGGTTGTTTCTTGAAGTGTTTTGGTTTGAGTTCCTCTGCCATGGTTGTTGGTTCTGGTTGTGATTATCCCCCCATCTGAGGTTTGGGTGGTTCTTTCAGGATGGATTATAGGTGTCACCATACACCTCATTTGATCCTTGGTTGTGCATATACTGCACTTGCTCTTGTTGTTGTTCTTCTTGGTTCTCCTCATTCTGCCCCCAAGGGGTTGTTGGTTGGCTTGTGGCACTCACTGATGCTACTTGTAGGCCATCAATTCTTTTGGCCATTTGCTCAAATTGTTGTTGAATTTGCTGCTGCATCATTTTGTTTTGAGCCAGGATTGAGTCTACTCCTTCCAACTCCATCACTCCTTTCCTCTATGATGGTTGGCGTTGCCTTTGGTGAGCAAAGAAATACTGGTTGTTGGCCACCATATCAATGAGATTTTGGGCTTCTTTTGCCGTTTTCATTAGTTGTAGAGAGCCTCCTGCTGAATAATCCAAAGCCTCTTGAGATTTCAATGTCAAGCCTTCATAGAAATTCTGCAATCTGTCCCACTCACTAAACATTCCCAGTGGACACTTCCTGATTAGAGCTTTGTATCGTTCCCATGCCTCATACAAGGGTTCAGCATCCATTTGAGTGAATGTTTGCACTTCAGTCTTCAATCTAATAACTCTTTGAGGTGGGTAGAACTTGGCAAGGAACTTGGTTACTAGATCATCCCAATTATTGATGCTGTCTCTTGGGAAGGATTCCAACCATTGAGTGGCTTTGTCTCTAAGAGAAAATGGAAATAGCAGTAGCTTGTAACTGTCTGGGTGCACACCATTGGTTTTGACAGTGTCACAAATCCTCAAGAAGGTGGACAAGTGTTGGTTAGGGTCTTCAAGTGGCCCTCCTCTATAGGAACAATTGTTTTGAACCAAGGTAATGAGTTGTGGCTTTAGTTCAAAGTTATTTGCATTAATATTTGGGGTCAGAATGCTACTCCCATAATGTCTAGGATTTGCACACGTGTAGGAAGCCAAAACTCTTCTCTGTGGTGGATTATTGTTGTTATTGGCCGCTCCTTCAGTTCCATTTGGTGGATTTGTTAGGTGTTCCTCCATATCCTGGAACTCTTCTTCTGATTCCTCTTCTCCAACAATGTTTTTTCCTCTTTCAGCTCTTCTTAATCTTCTGAGGGTTCTTTCGTCTTGTTCACAAAAAGTGGGTGTAATTCTCCTTGTACCTAACATACAACCAAAGCATAAAAATCACACACCAGAAAGACAATAACACTTCAATCCATGGCTGAAGTGAAATGTTAGTTAGCTTAAGCAAAAATTCAAACAGTTAGTGGGTTAGTAAAAAGTTAAAGAAACAGAAAAGAAAAAGTGCTTGATCTAGATCTCCACTTCACTTAATCATTGTCAATCTATTTCAATCCCCGGCAATGGCGCCAAAAATTTGATGGGATTTTTTGGAAAACGAATTCCAAACACACAAATCTAACTGGCAAGTGTACCGGGTCGCATCAAGTAATAAAACTCATGGGAGTGAGGTCGATCCCACAGGGATTGAAGGATTGAGCAATTTTAGTTTAGTGGTTGATTTATTCAAGCGAATCAAGATTTGGTTGAGTGATTTGTAATTAACTGAAATTTAAATTGCATGAAAATTAAAGGGAGAGGGATAATTGCAGTAAAGTAAAGAGAACAGAAAATGAAAGTGCTGAATCTTAAAGAACAAGAAATTAAATGGCAGAAACTTAGAACGCAAGAAATGTAAATTGCAGAATCTTAAAGTGCAAGAAATGTAAATGGCTTGAATTATAACAGGAATTGGGAATTGGATTTGCAGAAATCAAACAAGGAAAAGTAAATTGCGATAAACAGAAAAGTAGAGAAGGAATTAAAATGAAACGGATCTCAACTGGAAATGTAAATGAAATTGGAGACGCATTCAACAGAGAAATTAAAATGAAAACTCCAGATCTCAGGACCCAGGAGACTAGATAACCAAGTCTAGATCTCAATGCCTTCCTAGATCCAAATTCAGAATTCAATTGCAAGAAGAGTAAAGATCAAGCAGTAGAAGAAAGGAATGCAAATATAGATTTCTCAAAAAGTGCAGTAAATGAAACAGAGAGATCTCAGGGTGAGATTGAAACAGAATTCCTTCAATTCTCTAACACCCAAGATTCAAGACGAGTGTAAATGAAACTGAAAATAAGAAAACTAAGAGGAAGAGAATTCAATTCTCCTTCCCCAAGACTCAGAATCTCTAAATAACTCCTACCCAAAAGCTCTCCCAAAATCACTCAGCAAAAACTAAAATGGAAAAGCTCCCCAAAAACTTAAATTCTAAGCTATTTATACACTTTCTTCAAATGATCTTCAAGCCTCGAATTGGGCCTTTGCTCTTGATGGAATTGGGTTGACAAAAGCCTCTGTTGATTGCTCTTGGAGTTGGAGAGAAACCCACTTGTGAACCGGGCCATGAACCATTAAAGCTTGAGTAAAAGTTTGAGGCAAACTTTTACTCAAGCTTTTCGTATCAGCTAGCCTTCCTTGCTGTCATCCAGGTTTGAGCCAAAGTTTGAGGTCAAACTTTGAGCCAAACGTGGATCCTCCCTAGCATGCCTCTTGGCCAATGTTTGCCTAAAATCTTGAGGTCAAACGTTGGCGCAAGCTTTTGCTCTCCTGGGTGTGTTTGTTGTGGCGCCAACATTTGCCTAAAAGCTTGAGGTCAAACGTTGGCGCAAGCTTTTGCTCCCTCTAGGGTGTGTTTGTTGTGGCGCCAACGTTTGCCTAAAAGCTTGAGGTCAAACATTGGCGCAAGCTTTTGCTCCTTCCAGGGTGTAGTCAAGCTCCTCCAAAAGTTTGAGCTAAAGTTTGAGGCAAGCTTTGGCTCAAGCTTTTTGTTCTCTCTTGCTCTTTGCCATTCCTTCTTTCTTCAACCTTCTTCAAAGCTCTTTTCACCTATCATCAATCAATCAAAGACATCAAAGCTATGCTCAAAATCATGAGATTGTTATTCTTTCATAATATATGATAGTTATAGCACAAAATCTCATGAAATTGCATTAATTTATCCATGGTTGATTGAATCAAAGGAAACATGAAATTCTACCCAATTGGCTTACTTATGGCTCAAGAAAGTGCATAAAATCAATTGAAAACAAAAGAAAAAGACTAGTGAAACTATGCTAAGATGACTTGTCATCAAGCATCAGAATCAAGGACAAAGGGACTTCAACTCTGGCAGCCTCAGCAACATAAACAACCAAAGCCATTCATCCAATAATACTAACCAACTCAAAAATCTACAAATAACATATCACGAACCCCATAACAACTCACAAAACCACCAGAATAACTTTTTCACATCCACATTCCACCCACAAAATACCCCCGCACATGGTTCAAACAATCTCCAGCAACAACCTTCAACACCCCACAATCAGCCACAAACATCACAAGACACTCAAAGGATCTCCAACTTGGAGATATTGATAGAAAAGATGATGAAGCACCAAGAGATAATGATGGAAAAACTCATGAAAACTCAAGAGATGGAAAGACAAGATCAGGAAGTAGCAAGGAAAGATCAAGCCATAACAAGTAAAAACCAAGGAGCTTCAATCAGAAATCTTGAGAGGCATATGGAACAAATGTCTAAACGAATCGCAGAGATGGGTGAGAAGCAATCATATGCATCCCCTAATGCCACTCAAGACCACCCAAGGGACAAAGGAAAAGCTACAAAGTGGGAGGAGTGCAAAGCAATCATAGTGGGAAGTGAGAAGGAAGCCATCAATCAGGAAGAAAACAACAGACAAGTTCCACAAGAAGAGACAGAAGAGAGAAGTGAAGAAGATAGAAAGACCGAGAATGCAAAAAGCTCAAAGAGAGATAAGGACATCCCTGAAACATAACTACAAGAGAAGAAGGAAGGGGTGAAGCTATATATCCCCAAACTTCCATACCCTCAGAGGTTCAAAAAAGAAAACGAGGATAAGCAATACTCAAAATTCCTGGACATATTCAAGACACTCAGCATCAATATTCCTTTCTTAGAAGCACTTGAACAGATGCCATTATATGCCAAATTTATGAAAGAAGTGCTAACAAAGAAAAGACCCTTGAAGGAAGGACAGATTGTTGAAATGACAATGGAGTGTAGTGCTATTCTCCAAAGAGGTCTACCAGAGAAGAAGGATGATCCTAGAAGGTTTTATATACCTTGTACCATAGGAAACATAACTATTGAAAAATTATTCTGTGACCTTGGTGCAAGCATAAACTTGATGCCTCTATCTCTTATGAGGAAGCTTCAAATTTTTGAGCTGAAACCCACTCGAATAGCTCTTCAAATGGCTGACAAGTCTATTCAGCAAGCACTTGGAGTTGTAGAGAATGTGCTGGTAAAAGTGGGAAAATTCCTTCTCCCAGCTGATTTTGTCATCCTAGATATAGAGGAAGACCCTAACACTCCCATCATCCTGGGGAGGCCTTTCCTGGCTACAGGCAGAGCATTGATAGACGTTGAAAAAGGGGAATTATTGCTAAGAGTGCATGATGAGCACTTAGCATTCTATGTTCTTAAAACCCTACATGAGCCCACTCAAGAAGAAGACTGTATGAAGGATAAGGCCAGAGATCAAAGCTTGAAGGAGGCATTCAAGGAGTCATCTCCAAGGTTTCTAAACCCATGCTTGAAAGAAGTAGAGATAGTGCAACAGACCAAAGAAATCAAGGAGCAACTAGATCCAAAACCCCCAGATGAGAACCTCAACACCCCAGATAAAGAACCACCAAAGCATGAATTATCTTCTGAGAAAGAAAAGAAGAAGAGGCCAAAAGGGTGGAAAAACAAGAAAATCCCCACTGAAGGCTTCTCATCAGGGGATAAAGTGATAATAAACACCCAACCAATGAAGGTGTGTCCACAATTATCAGAGTACTATACTGTGAACCGGATCCTTTCACTTGAACACCTAGAGATCATCAAAGAGAAAACCGGAAGGAAGTTCACAGTAAGAGGAGAAAAGCTAAGGCACTATGATTTTTAGCCTCCATGATCAAAGAACAAGATGTCAAGCTAGTGACATTAAAAGAGCGCTTGTTGGGAGGCAACCCAACCAAAGGTAGTTTTCTTTTCCCAACTATTTCAATAAACAAGGCTGAGTAAATTTACCTGTATTGCAAGGAGCTAAGTTTGGTGTTGCACACCAAAACAATCTAAGCGAGAATGAAAGATGCTAAGTTTGGTGTTCCACCAAAAATTTCATTGAAAAACACATTCTCACCTTCTGCATAAAGGGTAGCTAGCTCCAAGCAATCAGAGAAACTACTTAACCAGTGTCTATTTTCTAGTTTTTAGTTTTATCACCTTTAGCAAGGAAAAAGGATTTCACATATGGTTAATTTGCTGCATGAGAAACATTGGCAAGGGACTAAGTTTGGTGTTCACACACCAAAGTAAGTTTAAAAGCCCACAAATAAGCTTTGCATACTAACCAGTTGCCTTAAGGGCTTGAGAAGCAAGCCACTCTTGAGAATTATGCAGGATAGAAGCCAACATTTGGAGACAGTCTGCATTATGACTCAAAAGGGACACAACAGAAGGAAGAATGAAAAGCTGCAACACAATAGGTTGTATTTACACTCAATCCTTGTTGCTGGGAAGTGCTTTAATTTGGAGAATTCTTGTATGTCCTGCTAAAGTGTTCCTCTGGTTGCAAGTGAAATTGTTTGTCAAGAATGCTGATCTGCATAATAATTTTCATCCTTCATTACCTTGAATTTTGTTTTGTTTCCCATGTGCCTGAATAAAAGAGAAATGTTTGAAACATGAAGTGAGATAGTTCTCTGTTAGCTGGAAGTCCAATAATAGTAAATGGTGGTACATGTGTTTGATTGTGTGGTAGCTCACTCATAGTGGATAAAAGGGATAGATTGTTCTCTTCCTAAGCAAAAATCAACTTACTGTCTATGAATCTCAAGCAAATAAAAGTCCTTGGTTGAAAAGAAAAAAACAAAAGAAAGAAAGAATAAAGCTAGACACCAATAGCTTGAACCCTAGAACATATGCCTGTGGTGTCTTTGTACTAGGATCTGCTTGGATGATTAAGTTCTATGGAGTACTTTAACACTTGGTAACTTGGGTTAACTAACCCGGGATTATCAACTGAAAGTCCAATATCAAGAGCAACTTAGCTACAAGACATTTGTAACCAAAAGAGGTGCTGGGCATCAATGTTCTAAGAAGAAATGTGAGCTAAGTGTCTATAGTGAATAATGTGTCAAGCACAGATAAAGTGAAAAAAAAAAAGAGAATTTGCTGCACACATGACACTGAGCTAAAGCTTACATGGAAAGAAAATGAAGAAAAGTAACTACCAAGGACAAGTAAATAAGGAGAGGTCATAGCAGTGTGTTAATCAATGCTTGAAAGAGACTTTGTATGCCTTAAGATCAATAAGAAGTGAGCTGTTGCATATCTTCATAAAACCCCATGAAGCTACTGATAAACCACTATTTTATGGTTTATCTTGTGCTCAATTGAGTGGTTTTTATTAACTCTTTACCCACTTATTCATACTATTTGCATGTTTTACAATTCCTTCCCAGAATTCGTTCTATGATTGGAAACATGCTTCTTTGATCTTATAATTGTTAATATTAATCCTCTCTTATTACCATTAGATGCCTTCATATGTGTGTTAAGTGATTTCAGAGATTACAGGGCAAGAATGGCTTAGAGGATGGAAAGGAAGCATGCAAAAGTGGAAGGAATACAAGAAGTTGAAGGAACTGCAAAGCTGTCAGCCTGACCCTCTCGCACTAAAACGGCCATAACTTGAGCTACAGAGATCCAAACGACGCGGTTCCAGTTGCGTTGGAAAGCTAACGTTCGGGGCTTTGATTTGATATATAATATGCCATAGTTGCCTTAACGCTATGCGACGCGACCGCGTGACCCATGCGGCCGCGTCGCAGTGACGAAAATCAGCGTGTTTGAATTCGCAACCAGCGAATTCTGGGCTGTTTTTGACCCAGTTTGCGGCCCAGAAAACACAGATTATAGGCTATAAAGTGGGAGAATGCATCCATTCAAAAACATGCTCTCATATTCACAATTTTAGGATTTAGATGTAGTTTTTAGAGAGAGAGGTTCTCTCCTCTCTCTTAGGATTAGGATTAGGATTTCTCTTAGTTTTAGGAGTGACTCTCGATCCCAGATTCAATGTTCTTTTTATTTATTTTCTCAATTCAATTTATGAACATCTATGCCAGATTTAATTTCTTTTTTTAATGTAATTTGAGGTATTTTCAGATTTAATTTTGCTTTGCTTTATTTATATTGATGCTTTTTAATTTAGATATTTTCTTCCTTTTGGCTTTGGTTAAGTAATTGGTAACGCTTGAGCTGTCAATAAAGCAGTGATTGAAATTGGGAGTTGCTCCAATAACTCTAGTCTTTTCATAGGAATTGACTAGGACCTGAGGATTAAGCTAATTAATCCACTTGATCAACCTTCATAGTTAGAGGTTAACAAAGTGAGATTAAAATCCAAATTTCATCATAATTGATAAGGATAGGACCTCCAGTTCTAATACCTTGCCAATAATTTATTTTATTATTATTATTTTATTTTACTTGTCATATAACATATTCCCTCCTTACTTCCAAAACCCTACCTTACAAGACTCATAACCAATAATAAGAACATACCTCCCTGCAATTCCTTGAGAAGACGACCCGAGGTTTAAATACTCGGTTATCAATTTCAAAGGGGTTTGTTTCTTGTGACAACCAAAACGTTTGTACGAAGGGATTTTTGTTGGTTTAGAGACTATATTTACAACACGACTGTTTTTATAAAATTCTTTACTGGCAAAAATCCTAACGTCAAAATGGCGCCGTTGCTGGGGAATTACAAACGTGTGCCTTATTATTGGTTATTGTAAATATTTTATTTTTGCTTGTTTATTTGTTTTTATTTTTGTTTTTATTTTTGCTTTTTCTTAAGTTAAGAGGTTATTGGTTTTTATTTTTTTTATCTTATCTTATCTTTTTTCAAAAAATCAAATTTCAAAATTCAAATTTAAAAATTTTCAAAATTCAAATTTAAAAAATTTTTAAATTTCAAATTTCAAAAATTCAAATTTCAAAAATTTAAAATTCAAATTTTAAAATTTTAAAATTCAAAATTTAAAATTCAAATTTTAAAATTTAATTTTCAATTTCAAAATTTAAATAACCTTTTAATTTAAATTTATTTTTTATTTTTGTTTTTAATTTTTTTATTAGCTACTATGAATTCTCACCCCTCTCGCTTCAAGTTTGATTCCAATGTTGTTGTTAGGAATGGAAACTATAACGAGAACTGGCATCAAGGTTGGAAGAATCAAAGATGGGAGGAGCCACAAGGATTGAATCAACCGTCATGGCAACAACCACCTCCAATGGACTATCAACAACCATTCTGTGATGCATATCAAGGCAATGGCTATGGTGAGCGCTCTTTTGATTATCAACAACCACCACCATACGCCTATGAACCCCCTCCTCAACATAACTTTGGACCACCAAACTCACAAGCCCCTTTCCACCATTCACCTCCATATGACCCTAACCCTTAACCACCATACCAACCACCTTATGAGCCATATGAACCATATATAGAACCACCCCAATTCCAACCCAATTACTCACAAGAACCACCACCTCAATATTCACCATCTCCATATCCATCAATCCAAGAGCACTATGATCCTATTTATGAAAGCCAAGCGCTTCAAGAGTCAAAGGATCGTTTCAAGGAAACAGTGGATCGATTTCAGGCAACCATTCGTCAATTGGAGCAAGCGATAAATCAATTAGCTTCCCGACGTTCGGACACTCAAGGAACCCCCATGGCTTCATGTGGACAATCTAATGAAGAACATAGCATGAAGGAGATACTAGAAACTCCAGTGAACAGTACGGAGCATGACTTTGTACTGGAACAAGTAGAGGAAGCCGGAATTATTGAAGAAGAAGAAGTGGTTGAAGACTTAGGAGATACAGAACCTCTATGGGAAAGTCCAGTCATAGAACCCCCTTCCAAGATGTTTGAAATTGATGCTGAGGAGGGTGTACAACCTCCAAGGCATATCACAGTTGAAGAGTTGGAAGAGGTTGATCAAGAGGTGGAAATTCAAGAAGAAGAAGCACAACCTCCCATGCCCTTGGAAAGCAATGAAGAGGAGATTGAATTGGAAGAAAGCTACCAAGAGGAAGAGGTTGAAATTGACGAAGCTTGCAAAGAGGTGGTAATTATCAGAGAAGAGCACAAGGGAGTGGAGCTTGCAATTTCATTAAAAACACCTCCTCCTAAGTTGCCATCATCCTTCACAACATTTAAGTGGGTAAAATTCATATCCATTAGCTTTCTAATTCCACTTGAATATGGGCTACTGAAGACGGATGATCAACTTAGAACTCTTTGTGGCATTAAGAGTAAGAGGAAGATGGTCAGTGGTAAGAACTGTCCTGCAAGGTTCATTATGGTTGGAAGCTTTAAGTTTAAACGCAAAGGTTGGTGTAGAGCTCAATTGAATGGGTCTAGGAAGTTGTTTGGACGCTTCAGTGAGAATTCTAAAGCTGAATCACCCAGATGGAATCATGATAATCAACTTGAAGACGGGTGCAAAAGCAAGATTTGGGATCCCGGAATTCATTCTGGCAATCAACACTCTTGGGGCCTTGTAACTTGCTTTAACTTACTTGAAGGCTTTACATGCCTAGTTTGGGACCCCGGAGGTTACTGGAATCACAAACATTGGTGGAGATTCCTGGATGAATACAAGCATAAGTCACCATAACAAGGAGCTCACCAAATGTCCAACTTAAGGACTTTAACTAAAAGTGCTAGGTGGGAGACAACCCACCATGGTATGATCGTCTCTTTTTAAATTTTAATTCTAGTCTGTTTTGCTTGTTTTCGAGTTTTATTTTATTTTATTATATTGAACCTGGAATATTGCGTCACATTCATATTAACACTGCATTCTGCATCTTTTCAGATTAAAAAAAAATTACACGACGCGATCGCCTCATTGACGCGTCCGCGTCGCAAGGAGATGGGAGACAATAATACTATGAGCAGAGAGTTACGCAGGAGCAGGGCTGGAGGCGTGCCAATGGCACAAATTGTCCCACGCGACCGCGTCGCTGATGCGACCGCATCATATGAGAATAATGGTCTCTCACGCGACCACGTGCCCTACGCGGCCGCGTGACCAGGATTTCGACGTAATAATGGTGCACAGCTGAAAGTTGTGCTAGAGTGGTGCTGGACTGGCACTGGACGCGCAGTCCATCTCACGCGACCGCGTCACATTTTACTAAGTGGCCACTCGCACGATCGCATGCTCCATGCGATCGCGTCACCCAATATTTGGCAATTAATGATTTTGAACAGAGAGTTGTGCGAGCGTGAGGCTACCCTCGCGCCAGCAGCATAAAACGGGTCACGCGACCGCATGACCGACGCGACCGCGTCAATCATTTTAAGCGCAAGTCGCGCGACCGCGTTGCTTGCGCCGCACAGCTTATCCTAATTTGCCAAATATCTTATCTTTTCTTCCCCAATCTTAATTTTTCCTACCTCCTTTCTTACTTACTTCTTCTTCCCTTCTTTCCCTTCTCATTCTTATTATCTTTTATTTTATTTTATTTTAATTTATTTACATACTTTCATTCATTGCATATTTTTATTTTTCTAAATTTACTGTTTTACCATTGGTGTTCAAATGTTCTTATTCAACTGTTACATCTCTTCTGGTATTTCTTGGTGCTTAGTGACTTGTTTAATTCTAATTGGGTAATATTATTTAAATCAATGCTAATTTTTATAATACTGATATTCCTTTTGCATTGACATGAACTTACATTGTCTTTCATTACCCACTCTCTTCCCTATTGTTGCAAATTTCGCACCATTGGTATGCCATGGCCTCTATTGTTTTCTCACTTACATGTTGAAGCTCCCATATAAATGAGACCCTTATCATTCGGCATTAACCTAACTATGCTTCATTTATTTTCTTATCTCTATTATTGGGTTACCTTTCTTCCCTTTTTCTTTCAGGATGGCCACCCGGAAGGGAAGTGGAAAACGTTTACATGGGGAGACAAGACAAGTCCATCTGCATAATCCTTGAAGAAGAGCGTCAGTTAGAACAATCCGTCCACCTGCACATCTCAGCATGCACCGAGGACGGTGCAATCTTTAAGTGTGGAGAGGTCGATACCGATCTCCATGGGTTAGTTATTTCTTGACTCAACACCAAATTTTTTATTTTATTTGTTTGTTCATTGTTGCATTTGCATGTTTGATTGCATATTTGTTTAATTTTTTTGCATATTTTACCACTTGGTTGAAGTAATATTTTCTTTTTCAAGAAAATTTTTAGAAAATTTTACTAATTTGAATAAAATTTAATGTTACACTTGTTTGAAGAGATATTATACTGGAACATGGTTTAGAGTTTGAACACTTAAAACCTATGAGATTTTGAGCCTATTTGAATTGGTTGCATTTTATCAACCAATATTTTATTTTTAGTGTGTATTTTTCTCTCTAAAATTGTGATCTTTGTCTTGCTTAATTCTATATTTCCATAATTTGATGTATGCATACACTTATATGATTGAGGCCTTTGTTTCACTGAGCTTACATACCCATATGGCCTTACCTTTCATTATCCTTTGCAAACCAATTTGAGCCTATTTTACCCCTTTGTTCTTTACTTTAGCACATCATTAACTCTAAGCGGAAAACAATAATGTCCTTAATTTGAATCCTTAGTTAGCTTAGACTAGTGAGAGTGCTTATGATTTAAGTGTGGGAAATTGGGTTTGGAAATATTTGCTTTGAGAATTGAGTATGTTAGAATTTTCTAAAGATGTGAAAGAAATATTTAGGACATGTTCATGCATTCAATAAATTAATCATATGCATTGAGAAAAAATAAAAAAAAAAGAATATATATATATATATATATATATATATATATATATATATATATATATATATATATATATATATATAAAAGAAAAAAGAGAGAAAAAGAAAAGAAAAAAGTGCAAATAAGAGAAAGGGGACAAAATGCCCCAAAGTAAGTGGTGAAAGCAATGCACATGTACGGTACTTAGAATTAGAATGCATGAATAATGTGGAAAACATGGTTGATGGATAGTTAGAATTTGTATTACATGGATTGTCTAAAGTTAGGTGGAAAGTTTAAGTTAATTAAGGATTCAGATTTTAGTCCACTTGACCAAATACAATCCTACCTTCACCCTAATCCCATTACAACCCTTAAAAGACCTCTTGATATGTGTATCTGTGCATTAAATTTATGTTTATTGTTAGATGAAGAGAAAGCCTTAGAAAGCAAGGTTAGTGGAGAATTGAGAGAATCGAACCTAAAACACTTGAGTGATTAGAGTGTATACACTACCAATGAGGGTTCGATGCTCAATTCCTTGTTCCCTGCTTTCATGAGCTATTTTCTTCTTGCAAGTCTATTTGTACTTCATTTTCATGATTTGAATTAGTGAAATCCAGTTCATATTTCTTCTTGAAGGATTTGTTTACTTTTAACTAAGTAGGTAGAATCATTTTGCATGTAGTTGCATTCATATAGATAGGTTGCATTTCATACTTTCTTACATTCCTCTTCATCTTTATAGCTTCTCTTGAGCTTAGCATGAGGACATGCTATTGTTTAAGTGTGGGGAGGTTGATAAACCACTATTTTATGGTTTATCTTGTGCTCAATTGAGTGGTTTTTATTAACTCTTTACCCACTTATTCATACTATTTGCATGTTTTACAATTCCTTCCCAGAATTTGTGCTATGATTGGAAACATGCTTCTTTGATCTTATAATTACTAATATTAATCCTCTCTTATTACCATTAGATACCTTGATATGTGTGTTAAGTGATTTCAGAGATTACAGGACAAGAATGGCTTGGAGGATGGAAAGGAAGCATGCAAAAGTGGAAGGAATACAAAAAGTTGAAGGAACTGCAAAGCTATCAGCCTGACCCTCTCGCACTAAAACGGCCATAACTTGAGCTATAGAGGTCCAAACGATGCGGTTTCAGTTGCGTTGGAAAGCTAACGTTCGGGGCTTTGATTTGATATATAATATACCATAGTTGCCCTAACGCTATGCGACGCGACTGCGTGACCCATGCGGCCGCGTCGCAGTGACGAAAATCAGCGTGTTTGAATTCGCAACCAGCGAATTCTGGGCTGTTTCTGACCCAGTTTGCAGCCCAGAAAACACAGATTATAGGCTATAAAGTGGGGGAATGCATCCATTCAAAAACATGCTCTCATATTCACAATTTTAGGATTTAGATGTAGTTTTTAGAGAGAGAGGTTCTCTCCTCTCTCTTAGGATTAGGATTAGGATTTCTCTTAGTTTTAGGAGTGACTTTCGATCCCAGGTTCAATGTTCTTTTTATTTATTTTCTCAATTCAATTTATGAACATCTATGCCAGATTTAATTTCTTTTGTTAATGCAATTTGAGGTATTTTCAGATTTAATTTTGCTTTGCTTTATTTATATTGATGCTTTTTAATTTAGATATTTTCTTCCTTTTGGCTTTGGTTAAGTAATTGGTAACGCTTGAGCTGTCAATAAAGCAGTGATTGAAATTGGGAGTTGCTCCAATAACTCTAGTCTTTCCATAGGAATTTACTAGGACCTGAGGATTAAGTTAATTAATTCACTTGATCAACCTTCATAGTTAGAGGTTAACAAAGTGAGATTAAAATCCAAATTTTATCACAATTGATAAGAATAGGACCTCCAGTTTTAATACCTTACCAAGAGTTTATTTTATTATTATTATTATTTTATTTTACTTGTCATATAACATATTCCCTCCTTACTTCCAAAACCCCTACCTTACAAGACTCATAACCAATAATAAGAACATACCTCCCTGCAATTCCTTGAGAAGACGACCCGAGGTTTAAATACTCGGTTATCAATTTCAAAGGGGTTTGTTTCTTGTGACAACCAAAACGTTTGTACGAAGGGATTTTTGTTGGTTTAGAGACTATATTTACAACACGACTGTTTTTATAAAATTCTTTACTGGAAAAAATCCTAACGTCAGCTACCAATAATACTTTGCTGACATGAACATTCCCTTCCATTCCATTCTTTCTTCTTAATAATTCGATGCTTGCTTGGGGACAAGCAAGATTTAAGTTTGGTATTGTGATTCCAGGGCATCTTAGCCTAGTTTTACTAGTCTTTTTCCTTTGTTTTTAATAGGTTTTATACACTTTCTTGAGTTACAAGTAAGCCATTTGGGTTGAAATCATGTGTACTTGGATTCAATCAACCATGAGTAAATTGATGCATTTTCATGAGGTTTTGTGCTATAATTGCTTATATGTCAAGGATAAGAAGAAGTCTCATAATTTTAGCATAGCATTGATGCATTTGTTAATTAATGATAGGTAATCAAAAGGCTTAAAGGAAGGTTAAAGAAAGGGGATGGCAGGAATGGAAATGGAGGGAGCATTGAGAAGATCACGTTTGAGTTCACGTTTGCCTCAAACGTGAACTCAAACATGGATAACAGCAAAGCCACCCTAGAGGAAGCTCAAGTTTGCGCCAACGGTTGCCTCAAACGTGAGGTCAAACGTTGGCTTAAGAAGAACCGTGGGAGGAGCTAACGTTTGCGCCAACGTTTGCCTCAAACGTGAGGTCAAACATTGGCTTAAGAAGAACCCTGCGAGGAGCTAACATTTGCTCCAATGTTTGCCTCAAACGTGAGGTCAAACATTGGCTTAAGGAGTTCCCTGGAGAGAAGCCACGTTTGCGCCAACGTTTGCCTCAAACGTGAGGTCAAACGTTGGCTGAAAATTACCTTGGGGAGGATCACATTTGAGCTCACGTTTGACCTCAAATGTGAGTGATAGCAACAACCATTCTGCATAATGCCATTACACGAAGACGTTTGAGTCAACATATGCCTCAAACGTTGACTCAAACGTGAATGATCCCAAAGTCCATAGTGCAAACGGATTTCTTCTCAAGACCAAGAGCAATCAACGGAGACTATCTTCAACCCAATTCCATCAAGGCCAAGGGCCCAAATTCAAGGCTTAATGATCATTAGAAGGAAGTGTATAAATAGAAGCTAGTTTGATTTAGAAAGGACCTTTTTCTTCTTTTAGAATTTTCACTTGTAATTTTGAGAGTTTTTACTTTGATTTTGAATCTTAGAGAATTGGGAAGAGAATTGAGTTATCTTCCTCTGGGTTTTCTTGTTTTCTTTTCTGCAAAGCCTTATTTGAGTCTTAAGTGTGAAGAATTGAGGAAATTCTGTCTCACTCTCCTCTTAAGATCTCTTTGTTCAATTTACTGCACAATTCAAGAATTTGTGTTCTTCTTTACTAATTTTCATCTTCAATTCCCTTTACATTGTCTTCTAGATTGGATCAAGGAAGGTAGTGAGATCTAGACTTAGTTCTCTAGTCTCTTGACCCCTGAGATCTTGCATTTCCATTTAGTTCATCTGCTGAATGTTTATACAAGCAAATTTACCTTTCGGTTTGAGATCTACTTCAATTCAATTCATCTTCTACTCGTCTGCTTGTTGCAATTTACTTGTGATTGTTTAATTTCTGCACTCCTAGTCCCCAAATCCTTTTATTATTCAAGCCATTTACATCTCTTGCATTTTAAGTTTTAGTTATTTACATTTCTTGCAATTTAAGTTTCTGCAATTTACATTACTTGTACTTTAAGCTTCAGCTCTTTTAATTCTTCTGCACTTTAATTTCTTGTCAATTATCCCTCTCCCTTTAAATTTTATGCAATTTAGCTTCTGTTGGATACAAATCGCTCAAATAAACTCTTGTTCGTTTGACTAAATCAATCACCTAACTAAAATTGCTCAATCCTTCAATCCCTGTGGGATCGACCTCACTCACGTGAGTTATTATTACTTGATGAGACCTGGTACACTTGCCGGTGAGTTTTGTGTTGGATCGTTTTCCACACATCAACGTCCTATAATTGAATATTCTATATTAATGACTAATAAGCCTTATCCATAATAGTGCCCCAACTCGAGTTTTTTTTACTTAACAACCTTCGTAAAAAAAGCTGAGTTTAATGAATCAAGCCCAATTAATTTTGGTCCTTCTTTTTAGATGCCAAAAACTGAAAGCATTAGATGAAACTTTTTGGTTTCTTTTTGAGTGGTCACTATCCCTCAATTTTCGAACCATAAAAGACTTTAATCAAAACTTCTCTCTGCATCAATCAATGGAACATCACTTGTCATTTAAAAAGTTTCTTTTATGAAAAACTTTTATTTCATTTCTCTTTCCAAAAACTTCTCTTCTTCCTTTGAAACACTCTCTCCTTCTTTCTCCAAGAGGCGAAAGGTTTTCTCCTTCCCTTACACCTTTATGCGAAATCTCGTGTGATTTTCAGGTAATATAATTCTATTTTTCTTCTACAGTTTTCATATCCCCGATAAATTTTTTGTTCTTTAATTGCACTTTATTTGTGTTGAATTTCATACATGAAATAGCCTCTGATATGGATTTTCATTTATATATATATATATGAGAGAGAGAGAGAGAGAGAGAGAGGTATCACTATTTAGCCTTTTTGTTTGAATAGTATTTTAGGCCAATTCCTTCCCCATTTTGCTATATTCTATGTGTTTAGAAGTTTTAAAAATAATTTTTCCTTCTTGTGATGGTGGTGCTCCTATAGGTTCTTGATGAGCGGATATTTTATACGCTTTTTGGCATCATTTTCATATAGTTTTTGTTATGTTTTGTTTAAGTTTTATTATATTTTCATAGGTTTTAGTGCAAAATTCACATTTTTAGATTCTACTTTGAGTTGTATTTTATGATGATTTCAGGTAATTTCTGGCTGAAATGAGGAGCTTTGGAAAAGTCTAAGTCAGAGACAGAGAAAGGACTACAGATGCTGTCAGATTCTGACCTCCGTGCACTCGAAGGAGCATTTTTGGAGCTACAGAAGTCCAAATGGCATGCTCTTAATGGATATAGAAAGCTAACATCTAGGGCTTTCTAGAAATAGATAATCGTCCCTACTTTGTGATGTTTGGAAATCGGATTCCAACACGAAACTCACCGGCAAGTGTACCGGGTCGCATCAAGTAGTAATTACTCACATGAGTGAGGTCGATCCCACAGGGATTGATGGATTGAGCAATTTTAGTTAGGTGATGAATTCAGTTAAGCAAATAGATGATAATTTGAGTGAATTGTGATCAACAGAAGCTAAATTGCATGAAAATAAAAGGGAGAGGGGAAATTGACAGAAAAGTAAAGTGCAAAAGAGTAAATTGCATGAAACTTAAAGTGCAAGAAAGTAAAAGAGCTTAAACTTAAAGTGCAAGTAATGTAACCGACTGAAACTTAGATTGCAAGAAATGTAAATGGCTGAAGCTTAAAAGGGATTTGGGTGCTGGGATTCAAAATTCAATAAGAAAATGTGAAGTGCAATCAATCAGAGAAGTAGAAGATGAAATGAGTTGCATAAAATCTAAACAGAAAGGGAAAATTTCTTGAAGAAACAAAACAGAAAGAAACTTAGCTCAATTATGAAATCGGAAAGAGAAATTGAAGATCTTATAGGAGCAATGAGATTAGAACACAGATCTAGATCTCAATTACACCCTTGATCAAACAGAAAATAAATTGCAGAAGAAATGTAAATGAAACAACAAATGAAACTCAAATCCAATTTATCAATTCTCAGAATTTTGCAGAAAAATAACAAAAATGAATTTCAGATCAAGACTTAAAATAGAATTCCTTCAATCTCAATCCAAAATTTGAAGCAGAAAGTAGAGGTTGCAGAAGAAAGTAAAATGAAAACTAGAGAGCAAGACTCAGATCCATTCCTAGTCTCAAAGCTCTCAATGAAAACTAAAAATAAAAAATGAGCTAAAAGTAAAATTGAAAAGTGAGAAAAAGGTAAAACTAAAAAAATCAAAAAAAGGTCCTCTACAAATCAAACTAACTCCTATTTATACACTTTCTAATTTTGATCTTCAGACTTTGGAGTGGGATTTTTAAATTGGTAAAGAATTAGATCCAAGGTGGTATTTAATTGAAATTGGACCATGGACACCTTCCAGGGGAGCGCTCGGTCATCTAAGGCAACGCAACGCCCAATGCCTTGTGTGCTTTTTCAATCTGTCCCGTGCCAAGCATTGTGGGTGTAGTGCTTAGTTAATGCACATAACGTAGCGCTACATGCCTTGAGTGAGGCTCCACTTTCGAACCTTGCTGGCTTAAATTTTGTCCATTTCCTTGTTCATACTAGCGCTCAGTGAAGCAACCAAACGGAGTGCCCTTTCTTTGCTTCCTCTTTTTCCCCATTTCGAACCTTGGCTCCTTCATTGCTTGGTGTAGCGCGCCTTGTTTTCCTTTGGATGGGCCACAATAAAGGTAACTTAGTTAACGGAGTGCCCTTGCTGTAATTGAGCACTATGCTTTTTTGGGCCTTTGGTTGAGCGCTATGTGGTTCCCCTCTTCGAGCCTTGGTATGAGCACTTGCTTGGTTGGTTTTTGGGCCTTAAAGATGCCTATTACTTATGCTTTAATTTCATGCCAAATATAAATTGTTATATATTGTTGGAAAGCTCTGAATGTCAGCTTTCCAATGCAACTGAAAGCACATCAGTTGGACATCTGTAGCCCAAGTTATGGCCCTTTGAAGGAGGCATGGTCATGCTATCACAAGGCTTAAGAAAAGCCCGAAAAAGTGAACTATTTTAACGTAGCTCTCCCTTTAAATGAGCGCTAGCCTTTGTTTTTCTCATTCATGGTCATGGGCCACGCTTTTAAAAGCGTGGCCTAAGGTCCAAAGCGTGCTCTAGGATTCCTTTTTCCTTTTTTTCATCATTTCTTCACCTACAAGTAATCAAAACAACTAATCAAAGCATCACCAAATTCACAAGATTTCTAAATCATTCAAAAACCAAATAATTCTAGCTTAAACCTCATGATTTTGTGGAAAATAATTGATGGTTGATTGGATTGACATAACCATGCAAATCCACTCCAAATCACTTACTTATAATGCAAGAAGTGCATAAAACCTAATGAAACAAGTGAAAAATTCTTGAAAAGCTAGCATAAGATGACTTGTCATCACAACACCAAACTTAAATCTTACTTGTCCCCAAGCAAGCACTCAACATAAGAAGAAATGAAATCAAACAGAGAAGCATACATGTCCTTATTTAGCAGATAATTGAACTTGGTTCATGGGGTTTTATGCAGACAAATGTAGCTCAATTATTCTTAGCTATCTGATATGAAATGTTTCCTTAAAGGTTCACTAGAGTTGCTGCTATGCTGCCTTGCTTTTTGATTGATCCCTGTTAGCTTTTTCTTTCTTTCTTTTGCTTTAGAAAGCTTATTTATTAGTGAAAGCTTGGTAGCAAGTGTTGCAGCAGCCTTTTGGCTTAGTTTTTGCTCAACACTTCTTCACCACAGACACTTGGCTCACAATTTCTTCATAGGAACATTGATGCCCAGCATCTCTTTGGATTACTAAATGCTTTGTAACTAGGTTGCTCTTGATAATGGACTTTCGGTTGGCAATCCCAGATTAGTTAATCCAAGTGGCCAAGTTTTAAAATACTCCTCAGAACCTAATTGTCCAAGCATATCCTAGTACAAAAGCACCACAGGCATATGTTCTACGGTCCAAGCTATTGGTGTCTAGCCTTATTGTTTGTTTCTTTTCCAATTCTTGGCTTTTTTTTCTTTTTCTTTCTTATTTTGCTTCCTTCTCAAGGGGTATTCATTAATAAAAGGCTTTATAGCAGCAACCTAATTCATACTTCAAGGAACATTTTATTATGCAGCTTTTATTATTGAGCTAATCCTTAAATCAAACAAGTACCACCACTGAATTTCATTCTAATTTCTACAACATTGGACAATCACTTTCTTGTTTCAAACATTTTTCTTTTATTCATGCAGAAGAAAAACAAAACAAAATTTAAGCAAATGATTGATAACAATTACAGTGCAGACTAGCATTTTTGGCAAACATTTCCACTTACACCTAATTGAACACTTCCGTAAGACATAAAGGAATCCCCAAGTTAAAATTCTTCAAAGCAACAAGGATTAAGTGTCAATACAACCTGTTGGGAATATCTCTCAGCTTTTCCTTCTGTCATCATTATTTCTCTCTGTTGTTTCTCCTTTGGATGATGATGTAGAACCCTTTCACAGATTGAATGTTTTCCTGCAGAATCCATAAAAGTTGCTTGTTTCTCAAGCCCTTAGGCAACTGGTTAGTATGCAGGATTTGCTTGTAGGCTTTTGAACTTATTTTTGGTGTGTGAACACCAAACTTAGTCCCTTGCCAATGTCTCTTATGCAACAAGTCTACAATTTGTATGAAACCTTGTGCCTTTGCTAAAGGTCACAATACTAAAAACTAGAGAACAAAAACTAGAAAACAGACAATGGTTAAGTAGTTTTTCTGATTGCTTGGAGCTAGCAACTATTTATGCAAAAGGTGAAAACGTGTTTTCAAATGAGATTTTTGGTGGAACACCAAACTTAGCATCCTTCATTCTCCCTTAAATTATTTTGGTGTGCAACATCAAACTTAGCTCTTTGCAATATAGATAAATTTACTCAAATTTTTTATTGAAATAGTTAGGAAAAGAAAACTACCTCTGGTTGGGTTGCCTCCCAACAAGCGCTCTTTTAATGTCACTAGCTTGACATCTTGTTCTTTAATCATGGAGGCTGAAAATCATAGTGCCTTAGCTTTTCTCCTCTTACTGTGAACATCCTCCGGTCTCCTCTTTGATAATCTCTAGGTGTTCAAGTGAAAGGATCTGGTTCACAGTATAGTACTCAGATAATTGTGGAGGCACCTTCATTGGTTGGGTGTTTAACATCACTTTATCCCCTGGTGAGAAGCCTTCAGTGGAGATTTTCTTGTTTCTCCATCCTTTTGGCCTCTTCTTCTTTTCTTTCTCAAAAGATAATTCATGCCTTGGTGGTTCTTTATCTGGGGTGTTGAGGTTCTCATTTGGGGGTTTTGGATCTAGTTCCTCCTTGATTTCTTTAGTCTGTTACACCATCTCTACTTCTTTCAAGCATGGATTTAGAAGTCTTGGAGTTAACTCATTGAATGCCTCCTTCAAGCTTTAATCTCTGGCCTTATCCTTCATCCAATCTTCTTCTTTAGTGGGCTCATGCAGGGTTTTAAAAACATGGAATGCTAGGTGCTCATCATGCACTCTCAGTAACAATTCCCCTTTTTCGACATCTATCAATTCTCTGCCCGTAGCCAGGAAAGGCCTCCCCAGGACGATGGGAGTGTTAGGGTCTTCCTCCATATCCAGGATGACAAAATCAGTTGGGAGAAGGAATTTCCCCACTTTTACCAGCACATTTTCTACAACTCCAAGTGCTTGCTGAATGGACTTGTCAGCCATTTGGAGAAGTGTTTGTGTGGATTTCAGCTAAAAAATTTGGAGTTTCCTCATTAGAGACAAAGGCATCAAGTTTATACTTGCACCAAGATCACAGAATGACTTCTCAATTGTTATGATTCCTATGGTGCAAGGTATATAAAAACTACCAGGATCATCTTTCTTCTCTGGCAACTCTCTTTGGAGAATAGCACTACATTCCATTGTGATCTCAATAATTTGTCCTTCTTTTAGGGACTTTTTCTTTGTCAGCACTTCCTTCATAAATTTGGCATACAATGGCATCTGTTCAAGTGCTTCTAAGAAAGGAATATTGATGCTGAGTGTCTTGAATATGTCCAAGAACTTTGAGTATTGCTTATCCTCATTTTCTTTTTTGAACCTCTGAGGGTATGGAAGTTTGGGGACATATGGCTTCACCCCTTCTTTCTGCTCTTGTAGCTGTGGCTCAAGGATGTTATTGTCTCCCTTTGAGATTTGTGCCTTCTTGGTTTTTTGATCCTCTTCACTTCTCCCCTCTATCTCTCCTTGTGGAACTTCTCTGTTGTGTTTTTCCTGATTGATGGCTTCCTTCTTCATAGTCTTCTCACTTCCCACTGTGATTGCCTTGCACTCCTCCCACTTTGTAGCCTTTCCTTTGTTCCTTGGGTGTTCTTCAGCGGCATTGGGGAAGGTATTTGCTCTCTTCTCACCCATTTTTGAAATTTGCTTAGCCATTTGCTCCATATGCCTCTCAAGATTTCTTATTGAAGCTTCTTGGTTTTTGCTTGTTATGGCTTGATCTTTTCTTGCTGCTTCTTGATCTTGTCTGGCCATCTCTTGAGTTTTGATGAGTTTTTCCATTAATATCTCTAGACTAGAGATTCTTTGAGAGTCTGGACTTGGTTGTGGTTGTGTGAGATGAGATGGTTGTTGCTGAAGGTTGTTTGAATTATCTACGGGGATATTTTGTGGGTAGAATGTGGATGTGTAAAAGTTATTCTGGTGGTTCTATGAGTTGTTATGGGGTTAGTGGTATGTGTTTTGTGGGTTTTTGAATTGGTTAGTATTATTGGATGAATGGCTTTGGTTGTTTGTGTTGCTGAGGCTGCTATAGTTGAGGTCCCTTTGTCCTTGATTCTGGTGCTCACCCCACCTCAAATTAGAATGATTCCTCCATGATGGGTTGTGTGTGTCAACATGGAAGTTGTGTTAGAATGAACTTGAGGTGTTATTCATATGTTGCACCTGCTCAGGGCTTTGTTGCTCATAATTGATTGTCCCGAAACCTTCTTCAGATTGCTTCCACCCATGTGAGGTTTGAGATTGGCCTTGTGTATTTACTGCAGAAATTTGTAGTCCATTAATTTTCTTGGCCATCATTTCCATTTGTTGCTGAAGTTGTTGATGCATCTGTTTGTTTTGTGTCAAGAGAGTGTCAACACCTTCAAGCTCCAAGATACCTTTCTTGGGAGTTGATTGGCGTTGCCTTTGATGAGCAAAGAAGTATTGATTGTTTGCCACCATGTCTATGAGGTTCTGAGCTTCTTCAGCTGTCTTAATGAGTTGTATTGAGCCTCCTGCTGAATAGTCAAGGGCCTCTTGAGCTCTCAGTGTCAATCCTTCCTAGAAGTTTTGGAGTCTATCTCATTCACTAAACATTTCTGGTGGGCACTTCCTGATTAAAGCTTTGTATCTCTTCCATGTATCATACAGTGACTCTCCATCCAATTGAACGAATGTTTGCACTTCTGTTTTCAGTTTGATGATCCTTTGGGGAGGATAGAACTTGGCTAGGAACTTGTTCACTAGATCCTCCCAATTATTGATTCTTTCTCTTGGAAATGCTTCCAACCATTGGGTAGCTTTATCTCTCAAGGAAAATGAAAATAGCAGCAGCTTGTAAATATCGGGATGCACACCATTGGTCTTCATTGTGTCACATATCCTTAGAAAGGTGGAGAGGTGCTGGTTTGGATCTTCCAAGGGGCTTCCTCCATAAGAACAGTTGTTTTGCACTAAGGTGATGAGTTGAGGCTTCAATTCAAAGTTGTTTGCATTGACATTTGGAGTAAGTATGCTACTCCCGCAGTGCCTTGGATTTGGAATGGTATAAGAGGCCAACACCCTCCTTGCAGGTTAAGCATTGTTGGTTACTTCTTCCTCATCCTCCATGACCTGCACAATCACAAACAATCCAAATGGAAATTGGATATTCTCATGCCAGAATGTAGTTAGAGGGTTAGTTGACACAATGTGTCAAATAGTTAATGTGCTTAGTAAAAATAAAAAGAAAATCAAAGAAAAAGTGTTAATCTAGACCACCACCTTACTTAATCACTGTCAATCTAAATTAATCCCCGGCAACGGCGCCAAAAACTTGATGTGTGGAAATCGGATTCCAACACGAAACTCACCGGCAAGTGTACCGGGTCGCATCAAGTAGTAATTACTCACATGAGTGAGGTCGATCCTACAAAGATTGATGGATTGAGCAATTTTAGTTAGGTGATGAATTTATTAAGTAAATAGATCATAATTTGAGTGAATTGTGATCAAAAGAAGCTAAATTGCATGAAAATAAAAGGGAGAGGGGAAATTGACAGAAAAGTAAAGTGCAGAAGAGTAAATTGCATGAAACTTAAAGTGCAAGAAAGTAAAAGAGCTTAAACTTAAAGCGCAAGTAATGTAAATGACTAAAACTTAGTTTACAAGAAATGTAAATGGCTGAAGCTTAAAAGGGATTTGGATGCTGGGATTCAGAATTCAATAAGAAAATGTGAAGTGCAATCAATCAGAGAAGTAGAAGATGAAATGAGTTGCATAAAATCTAAACAGAAAGGGAAAATTTCTTGAAGAAACAAAATAGAAAGAAACTTAGCTCAATTACGAAATCTGAAAGAGAAATTAAAGATCTCAGAGGAGCAATGATATTAGAACACAGATCTAGATCTCAATTACACCATTGATCAAACAGAATATAAATTGCAGAAGAGATGTAAATGAAATAGCAAATGAAACTCAAATCCAATTTCTCAATTCTCAGAATTTTGCAGAAAAAGAACAAAAATGAATTTCAGATCAAGTCTTAAAACAGAATTCCTTCAATCTCAATCCAAAATTTGAAGCAGAAAGTAAAGGTTGCAGAAGAAAGTAAAATGAAAACTAGAGAGCAAGACTTAGATCCAATCCCAATCTCAGAGCTCTCAATGAAAACTAAAAATGAAAAATGAGCTAAAAGTAAAATTGAAAAGTGAGCAAAAGGTAAAACAAAAAAATAAAAAAAAGGTCCTCTACAAATCAAACTAACTCCTATTTATACACTTTCTAATTTTCATCTTCAGACTTTGGAGTGGGATTTTTAAATTGGTGAAGAATTGGATCCAAGGTGGCATTTAATTGAAATTGGACCATGGACACCTTCCAGGGGAGCGCTCGGTCATCTAAGGCAATGCAGCGCCCAATGCCTTGTGTGCTTTTTCAATCTGTCCCGTGCCAAGCATTGTGGGTGTAGCGCTCAGTTAATGCACATAACGTAGTGCTACATTCCTTGAGTGAGGCTCCACTTTTGAACCTTGCTGGCTTAAATTTTGCCCATTTCCTTGTTCATACTAGCGCTCAGTGAAGCAACCAAACGAAGCGCCCTTTCTTTGCTTCCTCTTGTTCCCCATTTCGAACCTTGGCTCCTTCATTTCTTGGTGTAGCGCACCTTGTTTTCCTTTGGATGGGCCACGATAAAGGTAACTTAGTTAACAGAGCGCCCTTGCTGTAATTGAGCGCTATGCTTTTTTGGGCCATTGGTTGAGCGCTATGTGGTTCCCCTCTTCGAGCCTTGGTGTGAGTACTTGCTTGGTTGGTTTTTGGGCCGTAAAGATGCCTGTTCCTTGTGCTTCAATTTCATGCCAAATATAGATTGTTATATATCGTTGGAAAGCTCTGAATGTCAGCTTTCCAACGCAACTAGAAGCACATCAATGGGATATCTGTAGCTCAAGTTATGCTTTTTGAAGGAGGCATGGTCATGCTGTCACAAGGCTTAAGAAAAGCCCGAAAAAGTGAACTATTTTAATGTAGCGCTCCCTTTAAATGAGCTCTAGCCTTTGTTTTTCTAATTCATGGTCATGGGCCATGCTTTTAAAAGTGTGGCCTAAGGTCTAAAGAATGCTCTAGGATTCCTTTTTCCTTTTTATCATCATTTCTTCACCTACAAGTAATCAAAACAACCAATCAAAGCATCACCAAATTCACAAGATTTCTAAATAATTCAAAAACCAACTAATTCTAGCTTAAACCTCATGATTTTGTGGCAAATAATTGATGGTTGATTGGATTGACATAACCATGCAAATCCACTCCAAATCACTTACTTATAATGCAAGAAGTGCATAAAACCTAATGAAACAAGTGAAAAATTCTTGAAAAGCTAGCATAAGATGACTTGTCATCACAACACCAAACTTAAATCTTACTTGTCCCCAAGCAAGCACTCAACATAAGAAGAAATGAAATCAAACAGAGAAGCATACATGTCCTTATTTAGCAGATAATTGAACTTGGTTCATGGGGTTTTATGCAGACAAATGTAGCTCAATTATTCTTAGCTATCTGATATGAAATGTTTCCTTAAAGGTTCACTAGAGTTGCTGCTATGCTGCCTTGCTTTTTGATTGATCCCTGTTAGCTTTTTCTTTCTTTCTTTTGCTTTAGAAAGCTTATTTATTAATGAAAGCTTGGTGGCAAGTGTTGCAGCAGCCTTTTGGCTTAGTTTTTGCTCAACACTTCTTCACCACAGACACTTGGCTCACAATTTCTTCATAGGAACATTGATGTCCAGCATCTCTTTGGATTACTAAATGCTTTGTAACTAGGTTGCTCTTGATAATGGACTTTCGGTTGGCAATCCCAGATTAGTTAATCCAAGTGGCCAAGTTTTAAAATACTCCTCAGAACCTAATTGTCCAAGCATATCCTAGTACAAAAGCACCACAGGCATATGTTCTATGGTCCAAGCTATTGGTGTCTAGCCTTATTGTTTGTTTCTTTGCCAATTCTTGGCTTTTTTTTCTTTTTCTTTCTTATTTTGCTTCCTTCTCAAGGGGTATTCATTAATAAAAGGCTTTATAGCAGCAACCTAATTCATACTTCAAGGAACATTTTATTATGCAGCTTTTATTATTGAGCTAATCCTTAAATCAAACAAGTACCACCACTGAATTTCATTCTAATTTCTACAACATTGGGCAATCACTTTCTTGTTTCGAACATTTTTCTTTTATTCATGTAGAAGGGAAACAAAACAAAATTTAAGCAAATGATTGATAACAATTACAACGCAGAATAGCATTTTTGGCAAACATTTCCACTTACACCTAATTGAACACTTCCGCAAGACATAAAGGAATCCCCAAGTTAAAATTCTTCAAAGCAACAAGGATTAAGTGTCAATACAACCTGTTGGGAATATCTCTCAGCTTTTCCTTCTGTCATCATTATTTCTCTCTGTTGTTTCTCCTTTGGATGATGATGTAGAACCCTTTCACAGATTGAATGTTTTCCTGCATAATCCATAAAAGTTGCTTGTTTCTCAAGCCCTTAGGCAACTGGTTAGTATGCAGGATTTGCTTGTAGGCTTTTGAACTTATTTTTGGTGTGTGAACACCAAACTTAGTCCCTTGCCAATGTCTCTTATGCAACAAGCCTACAATTTGTATGAAACCTTGTGCCTTTGCTGAAGGTCACAATACTAAAAACTAGAGAACAAAAACTAGAAAACAGACAATGGTTAAGTAGTTTTTCTGATTGCTTGGAGCTAGCAACTATTTATGCAAAAGGTGAAAACGTGTTTTCAAATGAGATTTTTGGTGAAACACCAAACTTAGCATCCTTCATTCTCCCTTAAATTATTTTGGTGTGCAACATCAAACTTAGCTCCTTGCAATATAGATAAATTTACTCAAATTTTTTATTGAAATAGTTAGGAAAAGAAAACTACCTCTGGTTGGGTTGCCTCCCAACAAGCGCTCTTTTAATGTCACTAGCTTGACATCTTGTTCTTTAATCATGGAGGCCGAAAATCATAGTGCCTTAGCTTTTCTCCTCTTACTGTGAACTTCCTCCGGTCTCCTCTTTGATGATCTCTAGGTGTTCAAGTGAAAGGATCTGGTTCACAGTATAGTACTCAGATAATTGTGGAGACACCTTCATTGGTTGGGTGTTTAACATCACTTTATCCACTGGTGAGAAGCCTTCAGTGGAGATTTTCTTGTTTCTCCATCCTTTTGGCCTCTTCTTCTTTTCTTTCTCAAAAGATAATTCATGCCTTGGTGGTTCTTTATCTGGGGTGTTGAGGTTCTCATTTGGGGGTTTTGGATCTAGTTCCTCCTTGATTTCTTTAGTCTGTTACACCATCTCTACTTCTTTCAAGCATGGATTTAGAAGTCTTGGAGTTAACTCATTGAATGCCTCATTCAAGCTTTGATCTCTGGCCTTATCCTTCATACAATCTTCTTCTTGAGTGGGCTCATGCAGGGTTTTAAAAACATGGAATGCTAGGTGCTCATCATGCACTCTCAGCAACAATTCCCCTTTTTCAACATCTATCAATTCTCTGCCCGTAGCCAGGAAAGGCCTCCCCAAGACGATGGGAGTGTTAGGGTCTTCCTCCATATCCAGGATGACAAAATCAGTTGGGAGAAGGAATTTCCCCACTTTTACCAGCACATTCTCTACAACTCCAAGTGCTTGCTGAATGGACTTGTCAGCCATTTGGAGAAGTATTCGTGTGGATTTCAGCTAAAAAATTTGGAGTTTCCTCATTAGAGACAAAGGCATCAAGTTTATGCTTGTACCAAGATCACAGAATGACTTCTCAATTGTTATTTTTCCTATGGTGCAAGGTATATAAAAACTCCCAGGATCATCTTTCTTCTCTGGCAACTGTCTTTGGAGAATAGCACTACATTCCATTGTGATCTCAATAATTTGTCCTTCTTTTAGGGACTTTTTCTTTGTCAGCACTTCCTTCATAAATTTGGCATACAATGGCATCTGTTCAAGTGCTTCTAAGAAAGGAATATTGATGCTGAGTGTCTTGAATATGTCCAAGAACTTTGAGTATTGCTTATCCTTATTTTCTTTTTTGAACCTCTGAGGGTATGGAAGTTTGGGGACATATGGCTTCACCCCTTCTTTCTGCTCTTGTAGCTGTGGCTCAAGGATGTTATTGTCTCCCTTTGAGATTTGTGCCTTCTTGGTTTTCTGATCCTCTTCACTTCTCCCCTCTATCTCTCCTTGTGGAACTTCTCTGTTGTGTTTTTCCTGATTGATGGCTTCCTTCTTCATAGTCTTCTCACTTCCCACTGTGATTGCCTTGCACTCCTCCCACTTTGTAGCCTTTCCTTTGTTCCTTGGGTGTTCTTCAATGGCATTGGGGAAGGTATTTGCTCTCTTCTCACCCATTTTTGAAATTTGCTTAGCCATTTGCTCCATATGCCTCTCAAGATTTCTTATTGAAGCTTCTTGATTTTTGCTTGTTATGGCTTGATCTTTTCTTGCTGCTTCTTGATCTTGTCTGGCCATCTCTTGAGTTTTGATGAGTTTTTCCATTAATATCTCTAGACTAGAGATTCTTTGAGAGTCTGGATTTGGTTGTGGTTGTGTGAGATGAGATGGTTGTTGCTGAAGGTTGTTTGAATTATCTACGGGGATATTTTGTGGGTAGAATGTGGATGTGGAAAAGTTATTCTGGTGGTTCTATGAGTTGTTATGGGGTTAGTGGTATGTGTTTTGTGGGTTTTTGAATTGGTTAGTATTATTGGATGAATGGCTTTGGTTGTTTGTGTTGCTGAGGCTGCTATAGTTGAGGTCCCTTTGTCCTTGATTCTGGTGCTCACCCCACCTCAAATTAGAATGATTCCTCCATGATGGGTTGTGTGTGTCAACATGGAAGTTGTGTTGGAATGAACTTGAGGTGTTATTCATATGTTGCACCTGCTCAGGGCTATGTTGCTCATAATTGATTGTCCCGAAACCTTCTTCAGATTGCTTCCACCCATGTGAGGTTTGAGATTGGCCTTGTGTATTTACTGCAGAAATTCGTAGTCCATTAATTTTCTTGGCCATCATTTCCATTTGTTGCTGAAGTTGTTGATGCATCTGTTTGTTTTGTGCCAAGAGAGTGTCAACACCTTCAAGCTCCAAGATACCTTTCTTGGGAGTTGATTGGCGTTGCCTTTGATGAGCAAAGAAGTATTGATTGTTTGCCACCATGTCTATGAGGTTCTGAGCTTCTTTAGCTGTCTTAATGAGTTGTATTGAGCCTCCTGCTGAATAGTCAAGGGCCTCTTGAGCTCTTAGTGTCAATCCTTCATAGAAGTTTTGGAGTCTATCCCATTCACTAAACATTTCTGGTGGGCACTTCCTGATTAAAGCTTTGTATCTCTTCCATGTATCATACAGTGACTCTCCATCCAATTGAACGAATGTTTGCACTTCTGTTTTCAGTTTGATGATCCTTTGGGGAGGATAGAACTTGGCTAGGAACTTGTTCACTAGATCCTCCCAATTATTGATTCTTTCTCTTGGAAATGCCTCCAACTATTGGGTAGCTTTATCTCTCAAGGAAAATGAAAATAGCAGCAGCTTGTAAATATCGGGATGCACACCATTGGTCTTCACTGTGTCACATATCCTTAGAAAGGTGGAGAGGTGCTGGTTTGGATCTTCCAAGGGGCTTCCTCCATAAGAACAGTTGTTTTGCACTAAGGTGATGAGTTGAGGCTTCAATTCAAAGTTGTTTGCATTGACATTTGGAGTAAGTATGCTACTCCCGCAGTGCCTTGGATTAGGAATGGTATAAGAGGCCAACACCCTCCTTGCAGGTTAAGCATTGTTGGTTACTTCTTCCTCATCCTCCATGACCTGCACAATCACAAACAATCCAAATGGAAATTGGATATTCTCATGCCAGAATGTAGTTAGAGGGTTAGTTGACACAATGTGTCAAATAGTTAATGTGCTTAGTAAAAATAAAAAGAAAATCAAAGAAAAAGTGCTTAATCTAGACCACCACCTTACTTAATCACTGTCAATCTAAATTTATCCCCGGCAACAGCACCAAAAACTTGATGTGTGGAAATTGGATTCCAACACGAAACTCACCGGCAAGTGTACCGGGTCGCATCAAGTAGTAATTACTCACATGAGTGAGGTCGATCCTACAGAGATTGATGGATTGAGCAATTTTAGTTAGGTGATGAATTTATTAAGTAAATAGATCATAATTTGAGTGAATTGTGATCAAAAGAAGCTAAATTGCATGAAAATAAATGGGAGAGGGGAAATTGACAGAAAAGTAAAGTGCAGAAGAGTAAATTGCATGAAACTTAAAGTGCAAGAAAGTAAAAGAGCTTAAACTTAAAGCGCAAGTAATGTAAATGACTAAAACTTAGTTTGCAAGAAATGTAAATGGCTGAAGCTTAAAAGGGATTTGGATGCTGGGATTCAGAATTCAATAAGAAAATGTAAAGTGCAATCAATCAGAGAAGTAGAAGATGAAATGAGTTGCATAAAATCTAAACAGAAAGGGAAAATTTCTTGAAGAAACAAAACAGAAAGAAACTTAGCTCAATTACGAAATCTGAAAGAGAAATTAAAGATCTCAGAGGAGCAATGATATTAGAACACAGATCTAGATCTCAATTACACCATTGATCAAACAGAATATAAATTGCAGAAGAGATGTAAATGAAACAGCAAATGAAACTCAAATCCAATTTCTCAATTCTAAGAATTTTGCAGAAAAAGAACAAAAATGAATTTCAGATCAAGACTTAAAACAGAATTCCTTCAATCTCAATCCAAAATTTGAAGCAGAAAGTAAAGGTTGCAGAAGAAAGTAAAATGAAAACTAGAGAGCAAGACTTAGATCCAATCCCAATCTCAGAGCTCTCAATGAAAACTAAAAATGAAAAATGTGCTAAAAGTAAAATTGAAAAGTGAGCAAAAGGTAAAACAAAAAAATCAGAAAAAGGTCCTCTACAAATCAAACTAACTCCTATTTATACACTTTCTAATTTTCATCTTCAGACTTTGGAGTGGGATTTTTAAATTGGTGAAGAATTGGATCCAATGTGGCATTTAATTGAAATTGGACCATGGACACCTTCCAGGGGAGCGCTCGGTCATCTAAGGCAACGCAGCACCCAATGCCTTGTGTGCTTTTTCAATCTGTCCCGTGCCAAGCATTGTGCGTGTAGCGCTCAGTTAATGCACATAACGTAGTGCTACATTCCTTGAGTGAGGCTCCACTTTTGAACCTTGCTGGCTTAAATTTTGCCCATTTCCTTGTTCATACTAGCGCTCAGTGAAGCAACCAAACGAAGCGCCCTTTCTTTGCTTCCTCTTGTTCCCCATTTCGAACCTTGGCTCCTTCATTTCTTGGTGTAACGCACCTTGTTTTCCTTTGGATGGGCCACGATAAAGGTAACTTAGTTAACGGAGCGCCCTTGCTGTAATTGAGTGCTATGCTTTTTTGGGCCATTGGTTGAGCGCTATGTGGTTCCCCTCTTCGAGCCTTGGTGTGAGTACTTGCTTGGTTGGTTTTTGGGCCGTAAAGATGCATGTTCCTTGTGCTTCAATTTCATGCCAAATATAGATTGTTATATATCGTTGGAAATCTCTGAATGTCAGCTTTCCAACGCAACTAGAAGCACATCAATGGGATATCTGTAGCTCAAGTTACGCTTTTTGAAGGAGGCATGGTCATGCTGTCACAAGGCTTAAGAAAAGCCCGAAAAAGTGAACTATTTTAATGTAGCGCTCCCTTTAAATGAGCTCTAGCCTTTGTTTTTCTAATTCATGGTCATGGGCCATGCTTTTAAAAGTGTGGCCTAAGGTCTAAAGCATGCTCTAGGATTCCTTTTTCCTTTTTATCATCATTTCTTCACCTACAAGTAATCAAAACAACCAATCAAAGCATCACCAAATTTACAAGATTTCTAAATAATTCAAAAACCAACTAATTCTAGCTTAAACCTCATGATTTTGTGGCAAATAATTGATGGTTGATTGGATTGACATAACCATGCAAATCCACTCCAAATCACTTACTTATAATGCAAGAAGTGCATAAAACCTAATGAAACAAGTGAAAAATGCTTGAAAAGCTAGCATAAGATGACTTGTCATCACTTTGCTCTGGAAATAAAGGTCTAAAACTGGCGTTCAACACCAGTACTTCACCCTCTTCCTAGTGTTGGACGCCCAAAAGGGAGCAGATGGCATCCAATGCCCAAAATGGAGTCCAAAGCTGGTGTTCAACGCCCAAGAAGGGTTCTAGCTCGTGGAGTCAACTTTAGCTCAGCACAAACACTCACCAAGTGGTCCCCAGAAGTGGATTTTCGCACTATCAACCTAGTTTATCCTATTTCTGTAATCCTTAGTTATTAGATTAGTATATATAGGAGAAGATCACCCATGTTTAGGATCTTCTACCTCATCTTTGTCCATTAGAACCTTTCATTACTTTTTTGTAAGCTATGAGTCACTAACCTCCTAGGTTAAAGTTAGGAGCTCTGCTGATTCTTATGGATTAATAATATCACAATTCTATTTCAATCTATGCTTGATCCCATTCTAAGATGAATCTTCGTCCTTCATACTAATGAATTGGGAGTGTAACTTGACCGTCATCCCTATTCTACATGGGTTCTTGCGAGTCATTGACGGGATAGTACTGAACCAAAATCTTGATTATACATCTTTTAGACGGCTAATCCACGGGTTCGTTGGAGACTTGGAGACATCAGTTCAGCGAAGGTCCGGGGCGATTAGGGCCTTTGTGGTATAGGCTAGAATCAATGGCGCAACATTCTCTGATCCAGAAGATCCAACCTTGTTTGTGGCGTTTTAAGTAGGATCACTAAGGGAATGGACTGTTGGAGCTTCACCCCCATTAAGATTGGATGACCACTGACCTAGCGTTTGATCTGAAGCAGAGGAGATTAATGACCACTGACGTGGCGTTAGTCACTTACAGCCTGCCATGGAATGAATCATCAGAAGTTGAAGTAGATGGTGAGAAAAGTTGATCCAGAAGGAGGAAGCATCTCCGAAGCCTCAACTGTTTTCCTATCATTGATTTCACACCACTTAAGTAATTCTATCTTTATTCTGTTTTCATGCGTTTTTCCACAACAACTATATTTTTTATTCACCTGACAAAGATCTACAAGATAGCCATTGCTTGTTCAAACCAACAATCTCTGTGGGATCGACCCTCACTCACCTGAGGTATTACTTAGACGACTTGGTGCACTTGCCAGTCTATCTGTGCGAATATTGCGGAGTCAATTTCGTGCACCAAGTTTTTGGCACCACTGCCGGAGATCGTTAGAGTTTGACAAACTACCGAACTATCTTGTTGCTTAGATTAGGTACTTTTAATTGTGTCTTTTATATTCTTTTACAAATTTTTTTTCAAAATTCATCTTTTCTTTGTCTTTTGGTTGAGTCTAGTGTCAATTTTTAAGTTTGGTGTCCCTTGTGTATTTATCTTTTCTTTAATTTTTCAAAAATTGTTCTTGAGGGTTCTTCGTGGTATTCAAGTTGTTCTTGTTTTTTTTTTCTTTATTTGATCTTAAAATTTTTAAGTTTGGTGTCTTTTGGTATTTTTCTTTTTTAATTTTCGAAAAACTAGTGTCTTTAATCTAAAAATTTTAAGTTTGGTGTCTTTTAGTTGTTTTTCTCTTTCTTCATTAATTCAAAAAAAAAAAATATCAAAAATATTTCTTTTATCTTTATTCAAATTTTCAAAAAATCTTGCCTTCTTTTCTTATCTTGATTTAAAAATTTTAAGTTTAATATTTTCTTGTTAGTAAAGTCAAATTTCAAATTTCAAATCTTATCTTTTTCAAATCTTTTTTGAAATCTTGTCATATCTTTTTAATTTAAAATTTTTCTATCTTATCTTCTTTTAAATTTTAATTTCAAATTATTTCTTTAATTTGATTCTCTCCTATCTTATCTTTCTTTTTAAATTTCAAAATTTAAATCTTTTTAAATCTTTACTCTCTTTTCAAATTTGATTTTTAAAATCTTTTTAATTTTAAATCTTATCTTTCATAACTTCCTTTTAAATCTTTATCTTATCTTTCTTTTTTCAATTTTAAAACTTACCTAACTTATCTTCTTTTTAATTTTAAACGTTTTAATTTCAAATCTTCTCTTTCTTTTTAAAATTGAACTTCAAAATCTTTGTTTAACTTTTTCTTTCTACTTTTTCAAAAACTACCTTTAAAATTTTTAAATTTTTTAGTTAATTAGTTGTCTTAACTTTTAATTTCCTTCTTGTTTTCGAAATTTAATAATAAATAAAATAAAAATAAAAATATTTTAATTCTAGTTTCTCTTTTTATCTCTTAAAATTTGAATTCTTCTACCCCCTTCTATTCGAATTCTTCTTCTCACTCCTCTACCCTCATTCTTTTTTCTTCTTCACATCTTATTGGGAGTTCTCTATACTTCGACATAGAAACTCTCATTCTCTTTCTTTCTTGTTTTCTTTTTCTTGTTTATGAGCAAGAACAGAGATAAAAAACCTCTGTGATCCTGATCCTAAACTTGAGAGGACCATAAGGAGGCGTTTACAACAAGTTAAAGCACAACACTCCGGAGGAAACCTCACAAAAATTTTCGAACAAGAAGATGAAAGTACAAACATGGCAACCAATCCGAATGATGGAGGAGATGCAAGGAAGGTTCTTGGTGACTTCACTGCACCTACTTTTGACTTCTGTGAAAGAAGCATCTCCATACCTACCATTAGAGCAAATAACTTTGAGCTTAAGCCTCAGTTAGTCTCTCTAATGCAACAGAATTGCAAATTTCATTGACTTCAACAGGAAGATCCACATCAATTCCTATCTGAATTCTTGCAAATATGTGATACTGTTAAGACTAATGGAGTGGATCTTAAGGTCTATAGGCTTATGCTTTTCCCTTTTGCTGTTAGAGATAGAGCTAGGATATGGTTGGATTCTCAACCTAAAGAAAGCCTAGACTCTTGGAAAAAGTTGGTCAATGCATTCTTGTACAAGTTCTTTCCACCTCAGAAGATGAGCGAGCTCAGGGTGGAAATTCAAACCTTCAGATAAAAAGAGGGTGAATCCATCTACGAAGCTTGGGAAAGATACAAGCAACTGATCAGGTCCTCTTGACATGCTCTCAGCATGGACAATTATAGGTATCTTCTATGATGGTCTATCTGAGATGTCCACCTTGTCCTTCGACCATTCTGCTGGTGGATCACTACACTTGAAGAAAATGCCTGAAGAGGCATAGAAACTCATTGAAATGGATGCAAACAACCAATTCATGTACACTTCTAAGAGAAACCCTGTGAACAATGAGGTGGCCCAGAAGAGAAGAATCTTGGAGGTTGACACTTTGAATGTTATACTAGCTCAGAACAAGATCTTGACCCAACAAGTCAATATGATCTCTCAGCATTTGACCGGAATGCAAGCTGCAGCTGGCAGCACTCAAGACACCTCCTATGAAGGAGATGCTTATGATACAGATCAACCCGTGATGGAGGAGGTGAATTACATGGGAGAACCCTATGGGAACACCTACAATCTCTCATGGAGGAATCACCCCAATTTCTCATGGAAAGATCAACAAAAGCCTCAGCAAGGCTTTAACAATAATCAAGGTGGAAGAAACCAGAATAGGTTTAACAGTAATAAACCATTTCCATATTCTCAGCAACATATGGTGACTTCTAAGAAGAGCCTCTCTAACTTAGCAAGCATAATCTCTGAACTCTCTAAGACTTCTCACAATTTCATAACAGAAACTAGGTCCTCCATCAGAAATATGGAGGTATAAGTTAGTCAATTGAGCAAGAGAATCCCTGAGACCCCTCCTAACACTCTTCCTAGTAACACTAAAGTGAACCCAAGAGAAGAGTGCAAGCCCATCACTGTAGAAGTGGAGGCCGAATCTGAAGGGGATGCTTTGGCGTTGAACGCCAGTAAAAAAGTCCCTACTGGGCGTTCAACGCCCAAAGAAAAGCCATCCCTGGCGTTGAACGCCAGTAAGGGAGTTCTTACTGGGTGTTCAACGCCCAAAGTGGCAAAACAGCTGGCATTGAACGCCAGTATTGGGGCAGCTGGGCGTTCAACTCCCACTAAACACTTCTCTATTGAATAACTGAAGGCAACTAAGGCTCATGAAGAGACTATAGAATTTCCATTGAATGCCTTGTTGCAAATTATGGATTATGATGATCACTCCTCCTCTAATGAGGAAGAGAAAACCAGGGAAGAGCATGTTGCTCGTTACCTAGGAGTCCTCATGAAGCTAAATGCCAAGTTATTTGGAACAGAGTCATTGGAAGAAGAACCTCTAGTGCTCACCAAGGAACTCAATGCCTTGGTTCAAAAGAAACTATCTCAGAAGCTGCCGGATCCCGGATGCTTCCTAATTTCTTGCACCATAGGCACCCTTATCTTTGAGAAGGCTCTGTATAACCTAGGGTCAAGCATAAACCTCATGCCACTCTCTGTAATGGAGAGGTTGGGAATCTTTGAGGTACAAGTGATGAGCCCGAATCTTAGGGTTCACTTTGTGTAGAATTTAGAGGGTTTTACCAACATTCTACCACACTTATCCTTATAAAATGCATGGTTTTATGTTTCCTTCCGAGTGTTGAATATTTGGGTTTTCATGTTCCCTCTTTCCCTCTATTTTTTCAGGATGGCCACCCGAAAAGGCAAGGAGAAGGCGTCGAAGAAACCGGCCATGAAAAGGGCACCCCAAAAATCAACCTTCAAGGCGTGCCTTACACTAGGAGCTAAGCCCCTTTCCAAGAAGACGAAGACCAGTGTTCATATTGATGAACAAGTGAAGGGCAATCCGGCAAGGGACCCCACAAGGTTTCCCAACTGCTTCTGTGAGCTCATGTTCCCTAACATAGTTGAGAGGAACTATCATTCCGAGCATCTACTCGCTCTGCCGACCACATTGCACCGTATGTGCTACCCTGCATTGAGTGACGAGGATGGGGGTTTCTATTGCTAGACCATAAGAGACCAACCTCTCGTGGGTGATGGAGTTTTACTCCAATTTCCACTTCCCATCTCTTCAGTCAGTTTACGTGCACCGAAAGGAAGTCTCAGTTTCAGAGGAGGCTATTCAGCGAGTGCTCAATATCTTACTGGTACCGGAAGAAATGGACGGTTACCAAGAGGTCTTACGTTAACGGGAGGAATTTGGTTTTGATTGGGACTCGATCCTTCGAGTCATTGCCGAACCCGAGAATCATTGGACCTAAGGGAGACTAAGGATGCGGCCCAAGTGCCTTGATGCACATGCACTTACAGTGGAGGCCCGGGCATGGGCCCAGATATTATCTCATTACGTGCTTCCGAGCACCCATAAGTCATCCATCACGGCGGATCTAGCCTTCCATGTTTGGTGCATACTCACGGAGAGGCCGGTCAACATTCTTCTCCTCATCCAACAAGTGATGGGTCGAGTTAATGCCAAGGGAAATCTACCATTTCTCGCCTTGGTATCCGATTCGGTCACCGCTGCTGATGTTCCTTGCGACGCTAAGGACATGAATGCTACAATTCCGGCGAAGGGCGATACCGTCCTGAGCGGGAAATATCTACAGCTTCCCATGGACACCACGAGCCTTGATATCGCCCCTCCTCCCATCATTCCTACTACTTCATCCGCACCACCAAAGTCAACCCATCAATTTCTTGTAGAGCTCTATGAGAAGATGGATCGATCGGAACGACGAAACAAACGCCGATTTGCTTACATGAAGAAGCTTTGGAGTTGTGTCAACCCACCTATGGAAGAGCTGGTAATTTCCACATCCGATTCGGACAACAGCAAGGCAAGCACTCAAAGCACAGATGATGGAAGCGATGACCCGAACCCCCCTTTGTGTATCACCTTAAGTGTGGGGAGGTTGGTTACCGACTTCCGTAGGTACCCTTGTCTTTTCAACACCCATGATTTTGATTTTTCTTCCTCTAGTTAGAATAGATTGAATGGCTAGTTTTTGTATTTAAACACTTTTTGCATGTTAGGACTACTTAGTTAGGTTGATAACTTCTTTTCCAAGAAATCATTATTAGGGCACTCTACCAATTTGAAAATTTTTTGTGTTAATCTTGCTTGAGGAATGTATTTGGGAACATGATTTTTGGGCTAAGAACACAAGCATGTGAGACTTGAGACTAATTGTGTGGTTACATCTTATAACCACTTATCTTCCTTCTTGTGTGTATTGTTCTTTTTCTATGACTGTGATCCTTGATTTGTTCAATTTTTTATGTCCATTATTCCATGTAGACATGCATTTTTCATGATTGAGGCCATCATTTCATTTAGCCCACATACCCAAAGAGCCTACCCTTCATCAACCATTGTTAGCTAACTTTGAGCCTATGACAAACCCCTTTGTTCTAATATTAGCACATTACAAGCCTTTAAGTAGAAAATAATAAATGTTCTTGTTTGGATCTTTGATTAGCTTGGGCTAGTGTGTGTGTGTGTCATTCAAGTGTGGAGAAATTTGGGACATTGGTTGGGATAAAAAGGGTGCTTATAATTTTCATTGAAGATCTTGGGAATTGGGTACATCTTCATGCATTAAATATGAAGCCATGTGCATTGATGCTCCTATATATTTTTGTAGTTTGAAAAGAAAGAAAAGAAAAATAGAAATATATACAAAAGAAAAAAAAGAAAAAAAAAGAAAAAAAGAAAAGAAAAAGAAGAAAGAAAAGGAAAAGAAAAAGAAAGAAATAAAAAGGGGACAAAATGCCCCAAAGTAGGGTTCAACAATAATCAATGCATATGGGAAATGATAAAGAAAAGAAAATGCATAAAGGTGAGGAAAAAAAGGGGAATGGGTAGTTAGGCTTATACTATATTTCCATAGGTTGCCATATAGCTTAGGTGGGAAGCTTATGTTAATCAAAGATTCAAATCTTGAGCCCACTTATCTATATATAACCTTACCTTGACCCCAACCCCATTACAACCTAAAGAAAAGACCTCATGATAGGTGTATTTATGTATTGGATAATTGTTGATTGTTAGATGACAAACAAATCGGGGAAAGGATGATTAGAGGAGGATTGAGTGCTCAACCCTAAACACTAGAGAGAGTAGAGTGCAAACACTTCTTGTGAGGGTTTGAGGCTCAATGCCTTATTCCCGGCTTTCGCGAGCTTTCTTCATGCAAGTATATACACTCCACTTTGATGCTTGAATTGGTAGGATTGTGAATTGTTTGTCATTTTAGCCCTATGTGCTCTCATATATATATATTCTTGGAAGTTGATCTACCTTTGACCAAGTAGGTATATACATTTGCATTAGTTGTATCCATATAGGTAATTTGCATTTAATAAAATTCTCATTCTCCTATGATGCTTTGGCCTTTCAAACCCTTTTAGCATGAGGACATGCTTGGTTTAAGTGTGGGGAGATTTGATGAGCCCCAATCTTAGGGTTCACTTTGTGTAGAATTTAGAGGGTTTTACCGACATTCTACCACACTTATCCTTATAAAATGCATGGTTTTATGTTTCCTTCCCAATTTTGCTTAATGAATGAAAACATGCTTTTTAGGCCTTAATTGTGCTATATTTTTATCTCTCTCTATTACCATTCGATGCCGTGATCCATTTGTTGAGTGATTTCAGAGTTTATAGGGGCAAGAATGGCCTAGAAGAGAGGAAGAAAGCATGCAAAAGTGGAAGGTGCATGGAAAATGAAGCTTTGGAGTATTGGCATCGACGCGCACGCGCAGCCGACGCGCACGCGCAGCCAACGCGCACGCGTGGAAGCTGAATTCTGTAATTGGCGCGTGAGCATGGACGCATACGCGTGGCTGGGCAGAATCTTCATCGATGCGTACGCACGCCTGACGCGTACGCGTGGGTCGCAAAAGCTCATGGACGCGTACGCGTGACCCACGCGTACACGTGACGCGCGCACATGACCTCTTTAGTGAAAACATGCCTAGCGATTTCAGAGGGTTTCCAGGCCCAATTCTGAGAGGAATTTTGGCAGGAAAAGATTAAAAGAACCAAGGATTGAAGGATTACACATCTTTCACAAACTTTTAGTTAGTTACTTTTGATTCAAATTTACATTGCTCTAGATTGTAGATCCTCTTCTTCTATTCTCAATATTAGTGTTCTAGTATTGTAGATCTTGGATCTAGACCTTGTTACTTTGATTTCCATTAATGCATTGAGGAATTTCATTTTCATTGTTGTTAATTGTTTGATTGTTGTTAATTGTTTGCAATAGATAGGTTTCATTTAATTCCTTTCTCCAATTTCATGATGTTTTCCATTATTGCTCACCAAATGCTTGATAAAATGTCAACTTTAGCTATGGAGTAGTTCTTCACTCTTGGCTTAGGGGTTGGGTAATTAGAAACACTTGAATTATTAAGGTCTTTTGTTGATTGACAATTGGAAATTGCTAATTGATTTAAATGACACTAACTCTAGTCTCTCCCTAGGATTAGACTAGGACTTGTGGACTCAAATTGATTATCTTCACTTGACTTTTCTTCATAGTTAGAGGTTAACTAAGTGGAGTAATAACCAATTGACGTCACAATTGATGGAGATAATGATGATAGGACTTCCAATTCTCAACCCTAGCCAAGGCTTTTATATTGATTGATTGTCATTCACTCTTGCTTGATTTCAAATTCTTGTGTCCCTTAGTTTTATTGTCATTTGCTCGTTACTTTTATACAAGCTAGTTTACACTTCTCGTATTCAACCTCAAACACCAAGAGATTCCTAACCAATGATATGCATCCTAAGGCAACTCCTAGGGAGAATGACTCGAGACTAATACTCTCGGTTATTAATTTGAATTGTGGACACACACTTTCTTTGTTTGATGTGTTATAGTTTGTTGGTTTAGAGCTGTATTCACGACATAATTCCATTGGAGAATTCTATACTGATAAAATATAACTCATCAACAAGCTGTAAGAATCTCACTAGAGATGGCAGACAGGTCAATGAAAAAGGCTTATGGTCTGGTAGAGGATGTCTTAGTAAATGTTGAGAACCTTTACATCCCTGTGGACTTTATAATCTTGGATACTGGGGAAGAAGATGATGAATTTATCATCCTTAGAAGACCCTTCCTAGCCACTGCCAATGCCATTATTGATGTAACAAGGGAGAGCTAGTCCTGCAATTACATGAGGACTGTATCTTATTCAAGATACTTATCCCTACGTCTCCCTCTGACAAAAGAGAGACAATTGTGCAACACATAGTGTTCCAACCCTCTCTCTCAGTGCAAAGCTATACAGAACCCCCAGACACCAATTCTAAGTTTGGTGTTAGGCAGCCATCATCAAGCATTGAGAATAAAGGTACTAAGAAGAAAGTACCTAAAGGCTGGAGGGACAAGAAAATCCCACTGAAGGCTCTCACCTGGCATGAGAGTTGTCTTCACTGACAACCCAGTTATTCCACATACTGTGAACAAGATCCTGTCTTTACAACATGTAGAACTCATCTATGAAAGTACAGGCAAGAAATTCACTGTAAGGGGTGAAATTCTGAGCCCCTATCTAACTCCGTAAAGGAGCTAACCGTCAAGCTAGTGATATTAAAGAAGTGATTGTTAGGAGGCAACCCATCAATAATTAGAGTTTTCTTATTTTTCTTTAAGTTTATTTAAGTTTACTTTAAATAATTATTTTTTTAAGTTTGTGATCATGAGCAGTAGTTAGAACAGAAATAGAAACAGTCAGAACAGGAAACAGAACACCCTGGAGCAGGTACCTTGCTGGCGTTGAACACCAGACAAAGGAGGCAAGAATGGGCATTGAACTTCCAAAAAAAATAGCCAAGCTGGCGTTGAACGCTACACAGGGTATCCCTAATGGGCGTTCAGTGCCCAAGAAGAGCAGATTTGCTAGCGTTGAACGCCTGCCAGGGAGCTCCAATAGAGGTAGAGACCTGGCGTTGAACGCCAGGAAGGAGGTCCCCTATGGGTGTCCAAAGCCCTTTGAGGAGCATGAAGCTGGCATTGAATGCCTGCTAGGAGCAGGAGCTGGGCGTTCGACGCCCACAAGGGAGCAGGGAATTCGAATTCCCTAGCCCCTCAGGACTAGTGGGTTGATGAATCCATATTTTATGATAATTTTTTGATAGAATTGAGAGGATTTCATCATATAAACCTATACTTATTCCATTAAATAGCATGCTTTTGAGCTTTCCTCCAAAATGGTGCTTGATTATGAATACATGCTCTTTTATGCCTAATTTAACCTATTTTATTCCAATTGCCTTCCATTCGATACCTTGATGTTGTTTGTGAATGATTTCAGATGTATAAGGTAGGAATGGCATGGTGAGAATGGAAAAAGAGCATGAAAGGAGGAGGAAGCATGAAGAAACAAAGGAGAAGAGCAAAGTGATGTGTGCGTGCACACAGCCTCTTGTGCGTACGCACAGGTAGCAAATCAAAGCCAAGTGTGCGTGCGCACACGTCTGTGGGTACGCACAGGTATCCGCACATGTCTTCATTAAAAACGCATGTGACTCGCATTTTTTGGGCTTGGAGGCCCATTTATGATGCTAAGAGCTCATATTGGAGGGGGCAAACATCATAGAAGGATAGCATATCATTAGAGTAGTTTTTAGAATAGTAGTAGCAGGCTTTAGTTTAGTTTTCTCTAAGTTTTCTCTCAACACCATTAGGGTTTATATTAGGGTTTTATATTTCAAGTGCCATTTCCATTTTTGATCTTGGATTTTGCTAGCCTCCATTGTAAGTATTTCTTAATTACTACTCTTTATAGTTACAATTTTGACACTCTTGTAATTAAATTTATAGTGTTAATATATATACTTTTTGCAATTTTGACTTCTTGTTGATAATTTTGATGATTGACGGTTGTTATATGCTTGGTTGAGTTGCTATTGTTGCTTTTGATCATTTGTTGCTCATAGTTTCAAGCATTTTCTCAAATTTTCCATGTTTAGTCTTTATGCCCACCAAGTGTTTGTGGAAATGTCAAGTTTAATTATGGGCTAATTTCTACCTCTTGGCTTGGGTAAAATGAGCAATTGGGTTCCTAGAGTTGGAATGTCCAACATTTAGTGATAATTCTTGGATTGTTAATTGTTCTTGTTTTCACTAACGCTAATTTGTTGCTAAGGTAATTAGCAAGTGAGTTAGGATTTGTGGATTAGGGACAACTATGCTTACTTAACCTACTCCCTGATGTGAGGGTTAACTAAGTGAGATTAATCCATTACAACCTCATCCCAAGCCAAGATTCTATTTATGCTTTGAATCACACACACACACATACATACATCAATCATTTTCATATTTTACGAGTTCATATTACCACTACAAGAAAATACGTCTATTGCCACGCTTTTTAAGCTACCGCCACGCTTTTAAAAGGGTGACCTATCAAAGGGTGGTGGTTGCTCTATCGGCACGCTTTTTGTAGCCTATTGCCACGCTTTTTGTTTGCCACGCTTTTTTACAAACCGCCACTTGTAAAAATGTGGCTGTAGGTGGAAAATACAGCCACGCTTTTAAAGCGTGGCGATAGGTAGAGATATGGCCACGCTTTTGAAGCGTAGCGATAGGGAGAGATACGGCCACGCTTTTGAAGCGTGGCGATAGGGAGATATACGGCCACGCTTTAAAAGCGTGGCGAAAGGCTTGTTAAATTAAAAAAAAAAAATTCTTTTTCTTACTTTATCTTAATTACTACACAATATAAATTTTCAATCCTTTTTTATTACCAAACCTATAAATATAGTATGCAATTTTTGTTGCAAGACAATTTTTATTAGTGACATAATTTTTGCTTTAATTATTTTATACATTAATAAACTAATATTCAAATACAAAATAAATTTCGAGTTCAAATTCCAAAACTAAAAACGGTAAAAAAATACAGAAACAATACAACTTAAACACTAAGTCCTTTGTTGTTCTTTCTTCTTCTATCCCTCTCAAACTTCCTTCCCTTAGATCGTACATAAGGCTTGGTATGGCTGTGAGGAACACTAGGACCAGGATCAAAATGTTTCACAGCTTCCCTGGAATAGCAAAATCAACAAGGGAACAAAAAACATGTTTAAGTTACAAAAGATAAAGTAAGACATAAGACAAGAAGAAGCAAGAGTGTAATACTCCAGAATCCCCAATTTTCGGCTGAATTAGGACATAGCAAAGCCGAACTTACAATCTGACTGGGCAGAACAAGTCCTTTTCCATCAACACATCATTTCTGATTATAGTAATCCATTGACTCCTCAGCAATTGGAAAGAACTGCAGCACATTTAACTTACCAAATATAAATAAAATTGAGCAGAAAGATGGAGTAAATGTAAAGCAGGTTCATTAAATTTAGAAGAAAACGATTAGATACTACTCACCTTCAAGAATAATAGAAGACTAGAAATCATCAACCTTGTTCGTTCCAGCCTTACAGTGGACAACCACAACATTCTCAATATCTAACTTCAACCACGAGTATGCACTATGACAGAAAGAGATAACCAGTTGAAGTGGTGGGCAATTATGATCATCAAATAGAAAGCTAGCCACCTGAAGAGGGAATTTGATATTGCAGATGAAAGCAGCAGTTGGTTTGTAAAACAAATCTAAGTGCTGAAAAAACCTAAAACCCAAGTGAAACAGAAAGCTGACACATGTAGTCTAGGTGTTGGAAATTAATCAAGACATCTGCATGAACACTCTATTTCCTCAGAACATTTATGATCACATTAAAAGAGATAATGTTGTTAAGTAGAGTAATATTATATGGTCTAGTAATCAATAATTATTCCACGATTTCCCAGGCTGAGAAACCACGTTAACAATATGGGCTATGATATGTAACACCTAAAAAAATAATAATTAAAATTCTAACAACATGCATGGATTGGCTTCTCTAAAATGATACTCACACCTTCAATCTAAAGGTGCTTCAAAGGGGATAAGCAACAGTTTGCCCAACAGTTCCAGGTGCAGCACCACATGCCAGGCGAGTTGTCACACTCAACTCAGAATCTTGCACTAGACCAAATGGATTGGATTTAACTAACCAATCTTTCAAAGACTCATAAACAGCAAAGTTTAGACCTATAATGGAACCTGGAAAATAGGAAAAACAATTAAAAATAAGAAAGCATTAATTCTAATAACAGCACTACAGCCACTACAGCAGGAGAGGAGGGGGTGGAGAACTTTAGGGAGTTAATTATATCAGTTGCATGAATTGCCCAAGCACAATATTAAGATTTGTCATATTTGCCATTATGATCATGACTGTAATCATCAACTTTGTAAAGAAGTAATCATCAACAAAAAGCATACTATAAATATTAAGAGCAGTAGAGCACAAAGAACACGAAGAAAACCAATGTTATATCTTCTCTCTATGTGATTTGCAAACCAAGCAATTGGTAAACAGAAAAATGAAGGTAAAGATGTACCTGTACAGTTATCCTGCCTCGAACCATATCCATTGGATAAGTTGCGGACATGGCAATTATTCCAGCACATGCTCCAGCTCCAAGATGTAAAACAGGAGTCAACTGAGATCCTCTGCCAAAATCCTAAGAAAAATAGTTAGACAAACAGGGTTTTATAACTGAACCCACCCCCAGCCCCTTTCCTTTCTTTGATTGAGAAAAGTGCTACTTATTAATTTTTATCGTTAAGTTTTTATAGGTACATCTGTAAAAATATCAGTTAATGAGAAAGCAGTAACTGGAGACCAAAACCTACAATCCCTCTTGCCCAACACCAAAAAACCAGATGGGGAAAGAAAACAATAAATACGAACATACCATTTCCAGTTTTTTGCTGATACAGCTGCAGTATAGATCTGAGAGAAAACAATAGTCAGTGAAACAGGACAGGGACACTTAAAAATATGTCAGATGCAATGAACAAAAAACTGAAACTTGTTAAATGAAACTGCTCCCTATATTCTGTAGTTCAAATCAGCACCGGGAGCGGCATCAGTAATTCCAGCAACAGTGACCATGGTTACAGCAAAATAGAGAATTTAAACTCAATGGAATCGAAAACAGAAATGAATTCGATGGAATTGGAAACAAAGACAGCTTACGATAAAAGAACGAAACAGCAGCAATAGGAGAGGCAGCCCCCTTCTCTCCAGTCCGTGATTCCGGCGACCAGAGGCACGGCGGTTGTTCCCCAGTGACAATCGACGGCGGCGGCTGAAGCTTCTTCGACGATGACTAAAACCAACACGCAGGGACAATAAGGTTTTTGGAATCTTAAACGAAGGTAAACCAAACTCAAAAACCCTTACCGATGGTGAATCTCAGTGGCGGCAGCGGAGCTTCTCAGCGGCAGAGGCGCGGCGGTGGCTGAGCACGGGTCTCCCCTTTCTCTCCTCGGCTCCCGAGCTCTCTCTCTCTCTCTCTCTCTCTCTCTCTCTCTCTTTCACTCTTCATGAACGGCAACGGCGTGGGCTGGAGGTGACAGCGCGAACGGCGGCAACGGGACTGGAAGCTTCTGCGACGCAACGGCGGCGAGCCCAGTGACGGTGTCATCCCTTCCTTTTCTCCCCGTTGCTCCCCTTCTCCTCCTCTTGTGCGTGACGACGACACGGCTGCGATGGCAAGGACAACACTGAGCGCGGCGCGGTAGCGAGCGGGACACGATCCTGAGCAGCGCGGCGACGGCTCCTCTCCGGCGCTCTCTTCCTCCCTGATTTTCCCCTTCCCCGTTTCCCTTTTTCTTGCCTTCGTTTCTTTCTTTCTTTCTGTCTTTCTCTTTTTTTTCTGAAGGATGGAACTGAGTTTGGGTTAGGGAGTGGGGGTGGTTAGGTTAGATGAGTGGCGGTGGTTAGGTTAGATTAGGAGGGGGTTATAGTTTAATTTGATTAAAATTAGGGTTTTATTTGGGAATTTAGAGTTAAGATAAAATTTATATAAGTAATATAATAATTCTATAAAATTAAGAGTAATAAGATAATTGAAAATTTGTTTTAATCAAACACTAATATTTATTAAAAATAATATTTAATTATCAATTTACATATTATTCTCAAATAAATAATTCTAATTCGATAACTATAGATAATATAATTAATTTTCTTTATTCATGAAAATTAAAGTATTAATTTCTAAAATCACAATTATTTAAATCAAATCATATAAATTCTTATTATTTTACGATTTCTAAACTTTATAATTTAAATATGTAAATTACCCAATAGTTGTAAAATTTGATAAAATTTCTAATTTAATTATCAAAAATTGATTTAATTAGCTTTAATAAAATAATTTCTGAAATTAAAATCTTTAATACATAAATAAATTGAAATTAGTTCACAAAAAAATTTTATGAAAGAGCTCTACGGCCACGCTTTTGAAGCGTGGCAGAAAAGAACCTTTTGGCCACGCTTTTAAAGCGTGCCAAAAGAGTACTAGGATATGGCCACGCTTTGTAAGCGTGGCCGTAATGAAACCCTATCGCCACGCTTTCAAAACGTCCTTGTTTCTCTCTATGGCCACGCTTTTGAAGCGTGGCAAAAAAAAAGAGTGGCCGTTTCTATAATCAATTGCCACCCTTACAAAAGCGTGGCCGTTGATACTTTTCGCCACGCTTTTGAAGCGTGGCAATAAAAAAAGTGGCCAAATCTCTAATCTATTGCCACCCTCATAAAAGCGTGGCCATTGACCACTTTTGGCCACGCTTTTGAAGCGTGGCAAGAAAAAAGCGTGGCCATAGGCCTTTTTTCTTGTAGTGTACATAGCTAGTTCTTTAATTCCTTTATTAGTTCATTAATTGTGATTTTGAATGTTCTTTTATTTCTTTAATTGTTTATATCTTCATTGAAAATCTTGTTACCTTCACAACCGGAATTGCGCACTCATTGATCACTAGGTCCTTGGGAGACAACCCGGGAATTAAAACTCCCGGTTTATATTGGCTTTGAATTATGACATCTTTTGATTTGAAACTTTGGTTGAGTGTTGTTCGTCGGTTAGGAACTATACTATCGACGGAATTATTTTGTGTGAAATTTCCTAACCGACGTTAACCCTCGGACCATGGGTCCCACAGAATCTCCGCCTACCCCACTTTCTTCTCTCTCTTACTTTTACTATTCACCACACACTCTTACCTATAAACCCTCAATCAATCATATCCATATCTCTTCCCAAAACCATAATAACTCCCACCAACCCCCAACCACTTCAAATTCAAAAATTTCCCACCCTATTTCCCTCTCACATTCGAACCCTACCCTATCCCACCCTTATAAATACCCCTTCTTCCAACCCTTTCAACACACAATTCACACAAATAAGTCCCTACTTGGCCAAACCCCTCTCTCCCTCTTTCTCCATCCATTCTCTTCTTCTTCTAATCTTTTCTTCCATTTTTGCTCAAAGACGAGCAAAGCTTTTAAGTTTGGTGTTGGAAAAGTCTTGCTTTTTGCTTTCCTTTCACACTTATGGCACCCAAAGTCAGAGAATCCTCTAGAAAGAGGAAAGGAAAAGCTGTTGCTTCCACTTCCGAACCTTGGAAGATGGAAAAACTCATCACCAAAGCTCATCAAGACCAATTCTATGAAGTAGTGGCAAAGAAGAGGGTGATTCCTGAAGTTTCCTTTAGGCTAAAAAAGAATGAGTACCCGGAGATTCTATCCCGGAAGTCAAAATCTTGATGGTGTAAGAGTTCTATGCCAATGCATGGATCACTAAACATCAAGATACAAGCGTGAACCCAAGCCCCAAAAATTGGAGCACCATGGTCCGAGGGCGACCCTTAGATTTCAGCCCTGAAAGTGTAAGGTTGGCGCTCCATTTGCTAGTAATGCAAGGAGGCCCACATCCTTAAACTAGAAGAGTCAATTTTGATCAAAGGCTAGACCAAGTCCTTTCAGACGTTTATGTGGAAGGAGCACAATGGAGAAGGGATGCTCATGGAAAGCCTATCCAACTAAGAAGGCTTGATCTTAAGCCAGTAGCTAGAGGTTGGTTGAAATTCATCCAACGCTTTATCATCCCTACTAGCAATCGGTCAGAAGTGACCATTGACAGAGCTATCACAATTCATTGTATCATGCTTGGAGATAAGATGGAGGTACATGAGGTAATACCTCAAGAGCTATACAAGACGGTAGAAAAGACTTCCACCCAAGCAAGGTTGGCATTCCCTCACCTCATATGTCACTTATACAATTCAACTGGAATTGTCATAGAAGGAGACATCCCCATTGAGGAGGACAAGCCCATTACTAAAAGAAGGATGAAACATGTTAGAGAGCCAGCACATGGACCACAGCAAGAGCATGTGGAGCTGCCTCAACAAGAAATCCCTGAGATGCCTCAAGGGATGGATTTTCCTCCCCAAGGCTATTGGAACCAATTGAATACTTCTCTAGGATAATTAAGCTCCAACATGGATCAACTGAGGATGGGATACCAAGAGCACTCTACCATCCTCCATGAAATAAGAGAAGATCAAAGAGCCATGATGGAACTATTTGTGTGGGCTTCAATTCAGTAATTTAGAGCTTCTTTATCATGGACAAAGGATTAAGATTTATACTTGCTCCAAGGTCACAAAATTATCTATCAATTGTCATGTTGGCTATGGTGTATTGGATATGGAAGCACCCTGGGTCCTTCTTCTTTGTCAGCAAATCTCTTTAGATGAGAGCACTACACTCCTTGGTCATCACAATAGTTTTTCCTCTTTTCAAGGGACTTTTCTTTGATAGCAATTCCTTTGTGAACTTGATGTACAGTGGCATTTGTTGAAGAGTTTTTATGAAGGGAATGTTGATGTGGAGTGACTTGAACATCTATAAGAATCTAGAGTATTTCTTCTCCTGGGTATTTCCCTTGAGTCTCTAGTGGTAAGGGGCTTTTGGCACATAGGGCTTCAAGACTTCTTCTTTTGGTAGGACGGATGCAGGTGCTTCTTCCTCTTCTTTGTTGCTTGTGTTCTTTTCCACCTCCTCCTCTTATGGTTCCTTCGAAGCTTTTTTCACTATTTCTCCACTTCTCAGTGTAATGGCTTTACATTCTTCCTTTGAACTAGTCATAGTGCCATTAGGGAAAGTGTGAGTGGGCATGTATACTTGTTTAAAGAGATATCCTACTTGTGTTTCAAGCTTCTGAATTGCAGCTCCTTGATTCTACATGTTGGATCTCACTTCTTCCTTGAATGCCTTCATGTCTTTTGATTCCTCAAAAAGTCTTCCCAGCAAGGTTTCTATTTTTGAAACTCTATCTTCAGAGGGGGGATTATGATGATGGGTTGGGATTTGTTGGAGGCTGGAAGTGGTTATTATGTGGTTGATTGTAAGGTTGGAAAATGGTGTTGTGTGGGTTTTGGTATGGCTTTGGATTTGAGAATTGATGGTTGAAATTGTTGGAATGGTTGGGATTTTGTGTTCTGTGATCTTGGTTTTGATTTTGTTGGCCGCCCCACCCAAAGTTTGGGTGGTTCTTCCATCCGAGGTTATAAGTCTTAGCATGAGCGTCATAAGGTTGCCTAGATGAATTGCCTACAAAATTGACTTGCTCAAGTGATGATTGATCCATCTCATAATTGCCTCCAAATTGAGCTTCTTCTTGCATGTGGTAGGGTGGTGGTTCGGTGTTGATTGTTGACACTTGTTCTTCTCCCATCTGCTTGGCTATTGCTGCTAATTGTTGTGTAATTAGCTTATTTTGTGCTAGTGTGGCATCTACACCTTCAAGTTCTATGACTCCCCTTCTTGGGTTGGAGCTCCTTTCTGAAGCATAGTAATACTGAATGTTGGCTATAGCCTCAATAAGCTTTATGGCTTCTTCATAAGTCTCCTTTGTGTTGAGAGAACCTTCTGAGGAATGGTCTAGTGCCTTCTTTACTTCTTGACAAAGGCCTTCAAAGAAGATGTGGAGCTGTACCCATTCATTGAACATGTCAGAGGGGCATCTTCTTGTCAATTCCTTGCATCTCTCCCAAGCTTCATAAAGTGTCTCTCCATCCATTTTCCTGAATGTTTGTACCTCTGTTCTTAGCTTGATGATCCTTTGGGAAGGGTAGAATTTAGTTAGGAACTTGTTGACCACATCATCCCAAGTAGTGAGGCTCTCCTTGGAGAAAGATTCTAACCATTTAGATACTTTGTCCCTTATGGAGAATGGAAATAGAAGCAATCTATATACATCTTAAGGGACTCTATTTGACTTCACTGTATCACATATCCTCAAGAAAGTGGTTAAGTGCTGGTTAGGATCTTCTTGAGCTCCTCTTCCAAATTGGCAATTATTTTGAACAAGGATAATCAATTGAGGTTTTAGCTCAAAATTGTTGGCATGTACATTGGGTGTAAGGATGCTACTTCCATAATTTCCAGGATTGAGATTGATGAAGGAGCCTAGCACCCTTCTAACATGTGGAGCATGATTGCCAGCACCTTCTCCATGGTGATCTTGCATGTCATCTTCCATGGTTTGATCCTGATCTTCTTCCTCTGCTTCTTCACTAATAACCCCTTTGCCTCTTGCTTCTCTTCTTAATCTAAAGAAAGTCCTCTCGGGTTCAGAGTCAAAGGATGTTGATGCTCCTCTCCTTCCTCCTGGCATACACAAGACAACCAACACTAAAGAACAAGGTGAAGAAAATCACTCTCTCAAAAGAGTGTGGTTAGAGCTTAGTGGTGTAAAATATCAAATAGTTAGTGGGATCAAATTCAAATAAGCATATTTACAAAGAACAAGTGAATAACAATCACTGTAAAGATAAAATGAACAAGCTAAAAGTAAATTGGTTAACAAAATAATAGAAAAGTGTTTAATCTAGGTATCCATTGACTTAATCATTGTCAATTCAAAATCAATCCTCGGCAACGGCGCCATAAACTTGATCACTGGATTTTGTATCTCTGCAATCTTCTTTCGGCAAGTATACCGAATTGTTGTCAAGTAAAAACTCACAAAGAGTGAGGTCGAATCCCACAGAGATTAATAGATTGAGCAACTTTAGTCAAGTGGATATTCTAGTTAAACAAATCATTAATGGGTATTGAGTGCAGGAAAATAAATGACGGAATTGTAAATGAACTTGAAAGTAAATGACTAAATTAAAGAGTGGAAATGTAAAGTGCATAAAGTAAAGGAAACAAAATAACTGGAAATTAAAAGGGAATGGGGGTGATGAACGATAATCAAACAAAGTAAAAGAATGGGTAGATAAGAATAGGGAAGATCATTGGGTTCAGGAGATATTGTATTCTTCGGATCAACACATTCTCATCTCTTCCTCAATCATGAAACTCATTTATGTCTTGGCAATCATGAGCGATTGAATTCTAATCTCTTGGCAATTCAATCTATCTACTCTTGAACAATTGCTAATTCCTTGTTCTAATTGCTCATGAGAAGAGATGAAGTTTGGTCATTGATTATACCACACTCTTCTAAATCCAAGTATTGGGAGAATTATATGTCACTATATCCAACCAACCCCAAAACTAGTCAAGTATGAGAAAGATTTTCTAGCATGATTCCATAATTCCTCTTCCAATGATCAAATAGAATCCATGTATATTCAATTTCTTTCCCAAGACAATTGAATACTAGAATAAAGAACGAAAATCTTTCAAGTAAATCAAAGAGAGATAAAGAGAAGAAGAAAACAAGAATTACTATTGATCCATCAAATTACAATAGAGCTCTTTTCCCCAATGAAGTGGGGGTTTAGTTAATCATAGCTCAAGAAAACTCAAAAGAAGATGAAAGTGCATAAAATTAAAATTAAGCTAACTACAAGCAAAGAAAAATGTAAAAAGCAGAAAAGTGCTCTATGGTGTATCAAGTGTGTGTTTAAGTTCAAAACTCCATCTATTTATAATGCTACTCCAAGTCTTCACTTGATGTACTTCCTTGGGCCTTTGGACTTGCATTCTGGCGCTTAGTGCTGAACTTGAAAAGTGAGCACCAGTTGTTTTGTGTACGCACCAAGGGTTGTGCATACGCACCCTTGCAAAATTCACCATTGTGCGTATGCATCAGGGGTTGTGCGTACGCACAAGTCTTCATTTCTTCCTTTGGACTAGTTATCGAAGACGCTCGCTGGTGAACTTGAGGGTGAGCATGGTGAGCGATCGTTGATGTGTATTTTCGGAAAACGAATTCCAAACACACAAATCTAACCGGCAAGTGCACTGGGTCGCATCAAGTAATAAAAACTCACAGGAGTGAGGTCGATCCCACAGGGATTGAAGAATTGAGCAATTTTAGTTTAGTGGTTGATTTAGTCAAGCGAATCAAGTATTGGTTGGGTGATTTGTGATTGCAGAAACTAAATTGCTTGAAATGTAAAGGGAGAAGGGTAGATTGCAGGAAATTAAAGAGCAAAGAAAGTAAATAAGCTGAATCTTAAAGAACAAGTAATGTAAATTGCAGAAACTTAGATTGCAAGGAATGTAAATTGCAGAATCTTAAAGTGCAAGAAATATAAATGGCTTGAATTATAAAGGGAATTGGGAAGTGGATTTGCAAAAATTAAACAAGAAAAGTAAATTGCATTAATCAGACAAGTAGAAGGTGACTTGAATTGAACCGGATCTCTAACGGAAATGTAAATGAACTTGAAAAGCTTTAAACAGAGAATTTAAAATGCAAACTCCAGATCTCAGGACCCAAGAGACTAGATAACCGAGTCTAGATCTCAATGCCTTCCTAGATCCAAATGTAGAATTCAATTGCAAGAAATTAAAGATCAAAACAGAAGAAAGCTTGAATGTAAATCTCAATTCTCCAATGATGCAGTAAAAGAAATAGAACGAGATCTCAAGGTGAGATTGAGACAGAATTTCCCCAATTCTCAACACCCAAGACTCAAGACAAGTGTAATTGAAATTGAAAACAAGAAAACTAAGAGGAAGAGAATTCAATTCTCCTTCCCCGAACTCAGAAACTCAAATTAATTCCAAAACCAAAAGCTCTCAGCAAAACTAAAACGGAAAGTTCTAAAAGGAAAAAAAACTCCCTGAAAACTTAAATCCTAAGCTATTTATACACTTTCTTCAAATGGTCTTCAAGCCTTGAATTGGGCATTTGTTCTTGATGGAATTGGGTTGATAAAGGCCTTGGTTGATTGCTCTTGGAGTTGGAGAAAGATCCATTGTGAATCGGGTTGAAATCATAAAAGTTTGAGTAAAAGTTTGAGGCAAAGTTTTACTCAAACTTTTTATACCAGATTGCTTAAGCTTGCTGCTACCAACGTTTGAGCCAAAGTTTGAGGTCAAACTTTTGCTCAAACGTTGGCCCCCTTGTAAATGTGTGTGGCGCCAAAGTTTGCCAAAAAGCTTGAGGCAAACGTTGGCGCAAACTTTTCTCCTCCAGGGTGTGCAAGTGTGGCGCCAACGTTTGAGCAAAAGTTTGACCTCAAACGTTGGCACAAGCTTTTTCCTCCAGGGTATTGATTTTGTGATGCCAACGTTTGCCAAAAAGTTTGAGGCAAACGTTGGCTCAAGCTTTTCTCCCAAAAGTTTGAGCTAAAGTTTGAGGCAAACTTTTGCTCAAGCTTTTTTCTCTGGAGTGTTTTCAATTCTTCCAAAAGTTTGAGCTAAAGTTTGAGGCAAACTTTGGCTCAAACTTTTTGTTCTCTCTTGCTCCTAGCCATTCCTTCTTTCTTCAACCTTCTTCAAAACTCTTTTCACCTAGCATCAATCAACCAAACACATCAAAGCTTTGCTTAAAATCATGAGTTTGTTATTCTTTCATAATATATGACAATTATAGCGTAAAATCTCATGAAATTTCATTAATTCATACATGGTTGATTGAATCAAAGGAAACATGGAAATCTACCCAATTGGCTTGCTTATGGCTCAAGAAAGTGCATAAATCAATCCAAAACAAAAGAAAAAGGCTAGTGAAACTAGGCTAAGATGACTTGTCATCACAACACCAAACTTAAAGCTTGCTTGTCCCCAAGCAAGAAAGGAATTATACTCAAAAGTTCTTTCAATCAGAATGGATTTGAAAAATTACATGTACTATCCTGTGAGTGAAGTGATCAAGTGACAGTGGGGTGAACTCTAAATCATATGCTCATGCAAGGGCCTCAGTGCTTACTAGTCCTTACATATTGGAAGTCTTAGGTCTTAGGACTTTCATCCAAATGATATCATGGAGATCTCTCTATAGGTAATCACCTTGAAGCAGCTAATAGTTTCTGTGCTTTAGCCTTGACTCTAAGTGTCATGTCTCAAAGCGGCTCTTTAGATAAACTTTCAATCAATACTCCTAAACCAGTTGGTTTTAAGGTATTAGGTGTTAAAGCACCCCTAAGGATTTACTTGCTCAAGCCTCTTTCTTTGACACAATTCAACCACAAGCATTTACTAGGATAACAACTCTTTGAGTTTTTGTTTCTCTTTTCTTTTCTGCTTAGTAATTGATGCTCAGAGCCTTGGGCCATGTTCTTTTTGTTTTTGTATTTTCTTTTGTTTTGTTTGCTGCTTCTTGGATCAATAAATGTTTGAGAATCTCCACAACACTTCTTTGAACTCTATGTCCCGCCTATGAGCTCCCATGCAAGTTTTCATAAGCATGCAACCTCAATACATGATTATACAACTAGAACCACCACTTCTCCTAATCTTTTGCTTGCCTCAAAATTGTTTAATTCCTCAATCCTTCTTTTCAAAGAACTTTCATGTGATGCATTTTTTTTTGAAAAATTGAGTGCAAACAAGTTTTGGAGAGTATGATGTCGTAAATGATCAAGCATCTTGCTTATTGAATTTTAGAAAAAAAACTATACTAAACAGACAGATAATTAGGGAAACAAAACCACTCTCAATTATAGCAGTGTTTGTTGTAAGATAATCACTTAACAATACAACCTTTTGGAGTTCGCTTGCTTTACTTCTCATCATCATCATCACTGATCCACACATTCCTCTTTCATCTCTTTGGTTGATGATGCTTAATCCTTCCAAAAACTTGTATGGACCTCTCCAATGATATTGAAAGTTGCTTGTTCCCCAAGCACTTAGAAACAATGATTAGCATGCATGATTTATTTATGGGCTTTTGTAGTTACTTTGGTGTGGGAACACCAAACTTAGTACCTTGCCAATGATTCTCATGCATCAGATTAACCATGTGTGGAACTCTTTTTCTTTTTCTTTTTCAAAAGCAATAGAACTAAAGACTAGGAAACAACAGAATAGTTAACTAGTTCGTCTAGATGCTTGAAGCTAGCATTATGCAGAAAGTGTGAATGTGTTTTATGATGGGATTTTGGTGGAACACCAAACTTAGAATCCTTCATTCTCCTTTATATTGTTTTGGTGTGTAACACCAAACTTAGCTTCTTGCAATATAGACGAAGTTAATTAACCTTTTTATTAAAATAACTATGGAAAGAAAACTACCTCAGGTTGGGTTGCCTCCCAACAAGCGCTCTTTTATTGTCATTAGCTTGACATCCTTCATTCTTTGATCATGGAGGCTAAAAATCATAGTGCCTCAGCTTTTCTCTTCTTACTGTGAACTTCCTTCCAGTCTTCTCTTTGATGATCTCTAGGTGTTCATGTGGAAGGATCCGGTTCACAGTATAGTACTCAGATAATTGTGGAGGCACCTTCATTGGTTGGGTGTTTAATATCACTTTATCCCCTGGTGAGAAACTCTCAGTGGGGATTTTCTGAATCCCAGCATTTTTCCCCTCTATCTCTTGCCTCTTTCCTCAACCTCCAAAATGTTTCAGGATCAAAAGGTGTGGATCATCGCTCTTTCCTCCTATCACAAAATCAGAAACACAAATAGAGCCAGAAACTAAAACAGAGCACTCTGTAACTTGAGTGCAGTTAGAGTTAGTAGAGACAAAGTCTCGAACAGTTAGTGGGTTAGTCAAAATTAAAGAAAAAGTACTTGATCTAAACTACCACCTCACTTAATCATTGTCAATCTATTTCAATCCGCGGCAACGGCGCCAAAAACTTGATGTGTATTTTCGAAAAACAAATTCCAAACACACAAATCTAACCGGCAAGTGCACCGGGTCGCATCAAGTAATAAAAACTCACGGGAGTGAGGTCGATCCCATAGGGATTGAAGGATTGAGCAATTTTAGTTTAGTGGTTGATTTAGTCAAGCGAATCAAGTATTGGTTGGGTGATTTGTGATTGCAGAAACTAAATTGCTTGAAATGTAAAGGGAGAAGGGTAGATTGCAGGAAATTAAAGAGCAAAGAAAGTAAATAAGCTGAATCTTAAAGAACAAGTAATGTAAATTGCAGAAACTTAGATTGCAAAGAATGTAAATTGCAGAATCTTAAAGTGCAAGAAATGTAAATAGCTCGAATTATAAAGGGAATTGGGAAGTGGATTTGCAGAAATTAAACAAGGAAAAGTAAATTGCATTAATCAGACAAGTAGAAGGTGACTTGAATTGAACCGGATCTCTAACGGAAATGTAAATGAACTTGAAAAGCTTTAAACAGAGAATTTAAAATGCAAACTCCAGATCTCAGGACCCAAGAGACTAGATAACCGAGTCTAGATCTCAATGCCTTCCTAGATCCAAATGTAGAATTCAATTGCAAGAAATTAAAGATCAAAACAGAAGAAAGCTTGAATGTAAATCTCAATTCTCCAATGATGCAGTAAAAGAAATAGAACGAGATCTCAAGGTGAGATTGAGACAGAATTTCCCCAATTCTCAACACCCAAGACTCAAGACAAGTGTAATTGAAATTGAAAACAAGAAAACTAAGAGGAAGAGAATTCAATTCTCCTTCCCCGAACTCAGAAACTCAAATTAATTCCAAAACCAAAAGCTCTCAGCAAAACTAAAACGGAAAGTTCTAAAAGGAAAAAAAACTCCCTGAAAACTTAAATCCTAAGCTATTTATACACTTTCTTCAAATGGTCTTCAAGCCTTGAATTGGGCCTTTGTTCTTGATGGAATTGGGTTGATAAAGGCCTTGGTTGATTGCTCTTGGAGTTGGAGAAAGATCCATTGTGAACCGGGTTGAAATCATAAAAGTTTGAGTAAAAGTTTGAGGCAAAGTTTTACTCAAACTTTTTATACCAGATTGCTTAAGCTTGCTGCTACCAACGTTTGAGCCAAAGTTTGAGGTCAAACTTTTGCTCAAACTTTGGCCCCCTTGTAAATGTGTGTGGCGCCAAAGTTTGCCAAAAAGCTTGAGGCAAACGTTGGCGCAAACTTTTCTCCTCCAGGGTGTGCAAGTGTGGCGCCAACGTTTGAGCAAAAGTTTGACCTCAAACGTTGGCACAAGCTTTTTCCTCCAGGGTTTTGATTTTGTGATGCCAACGTTTGCCAAAAAGTTTGAGGCAAACGTTGGCTCAAGCTTTTCTCCCAAAAGTTTGAGCTAAAGTTTGAGGCAAACTTTTGCTCAAGCTTTTTTCTCTGGAGTGTTTTCAATTCTTCCAAAAGTTTGAGCTAAAGTTTGAGGCAAACTTTGGCTCAAACTTTTTGTTCTCTCTTGCTCCTAGCCATTCCTTCTTTCTTCAACCTTCTTCAAAACTCTTTTCACCTAGCATCAATCAACCAAACACATCAAAGCTTTGCTTAAAATCATGAGTTTGTTATTCTTTCATAATATATGACAATTATAGCATAAAATCTCATGAAATTTCATTAATTCATACATGGTTGATTGAATCAAAGGAAACATGGAAATCTACCCAATTGGCTTGCTTATGGCTCAAGAAAGTGCATAAATCAATCCAAAACAAAAGAAAAAGGCTAGTGAAACTAGGCTAAGATGACTTGTCATCACAACACCAAACTTAAAGCTTGCTTGTCCCCAAGCAAGAAAGGAATTATACTCAAAGGTTCTTTCAATCAGAATGGATTTGAAAAATTACATGTACTATCCTGTGAGTGAAGTGATCAAGTGACAGTGGGGTGAACTCTAAATCATATGCTCATGCAAGGGCCTCAGTGCTTACTAGTCCTTACATATTGGAAGTCTTAGGTCTTAGGACTTTCATCCAAATGATATCATGGAGATCTCTCTATAGGTAATCACCTTGAAGCAGCTAATAGTTTCTGTGCTTTGGCCTTGACTCTAAGTGTCATGTCTCAAAGCGGCTCTTTAGATAAACTTTCAATCAATACTCCTAAACCAGTTGGTTTTAAGGTATTAGGTGTTAAAGCACCCCTAAGGATTTACTTGCTCAAGCCTCTTTCTTTGACACAATTCAACCACAAGCATTTACTAGGATAACAACTCTTTGAGTTTTTGTTTCTCTTTTCTTTTCTGCTTAGTAATTGATGCTCAGAGCCTTGGGCCATGTTCTTTTTGTTTTTGTATTTTCTTTTGTTTTGTTTGCTGCTTCTTGGATCAATAAATGTTTGAGAATCTCCACAACACTTCTTTGAACTCTATGTCCCGCCTATGAGCTCCCATGCAAGTTTTCATAAGCATGCAACCTCAATACATGATTATACAACTAGAACCACCACTTCTCCTAATCTTTTGCTTGCCTCAAAATTGTTTAATTCCTCAATCCTTCTTTTCAAAGAACTTTCATGTGATGCATTTTTTTTGAAAAATTGAGTGCAAACAAGTTTTGGAGAGTATGATGTCGTAAATGATCAAGCATCTTGCTTATTGAATTTTAGAAAAAAAACTATACTAAACAGACAGATAATTAGGGAAACAAAACCACTCTCAATTATAGCAGTGTTTGTTGTAAGATAATCACTTAACAATACAACCTTTTGGAGTTCGCTTGCTTTACTTCTCATCATCATCATCACTGATCCACACATTCCTCTTTCATCTCTTTGGTTGATGATGCTTAATCCTTCCAAAAACTTGTATGGACCTCTCCAATGATATTGAAAGTTGCTTGTTCCCCAAGCACTTAGAAACAATGATTAGCATGCATGATTTATTTATGGGCTTTTGTAGTTACTTTGGTGTGGGAACACCAAACTTAGTACCTTGCCAATGATTCTCATGCATCAGATTAACCATGTGTGGAACTCTTTTTCTTTTTCTTTTTCAAAAGCAATAGAACTAAAGACTAGGAAACAACAGAATAGTTAACTAGTTCGTCTAGATGCTTGAAGCTAGCATTATGCAGAAAGTGTGAATGTGTTTTATGATGGGATTTTGGTGGAACACCAAACTTAGAATCCTTCATTCTCCTTTATATTGTTTTGGTGTGTAACACCAAACTTAGCTTCTTGCAATATAGACGAAGTTAATTAACCTTTTTATTAAAATAACTATGGAAAGAAAACTACCTCAGGTTGGGTTGCCTCCCAACAAGCGCTCTTTTATTGTCATTAGCTTGACATCCTTCATTCTTTGATCATGGAGGCTGAAAATCATAGTGCCTCAGCTTTTCTCTTCTTACTGTGAACTTCCTTCCAGTCTTCTCTTTGATGATCTCTAGGTGTTCATGTGGAAGGATCCGGTTCACAGTATAGTACTCAGATAATTGTGGAGGCACCTTCATTGGTTGGGTGTTTAATATCACTTTATCCCCTGGTGAGAAACTCTCAGTGGGGATTTTCTGAATCCCAGCATTTTTCCCCTCTATCTCTTGCCTCTTTCCTCAACCTCCAAAATGTTTCAGGATCAAAAGGTGTGGATCATCGCTCTTTCCTCCTATCACAAAATCAGAAACACAAATAGAGCCAGAAACTAAAACAGAGCACTCTGTAACTTGAGTGCAGTTAGAGTTAGTAGAGACAAAGTCTCGAACAGTTAGTGGGTTAGTCAAAATTAAAGAAAAAGTACTTGATCTAAACTACCACCTCACTTAATCATTGTCAATCTATTTCAATCCGCGGCAACGGTGCCAAAAACTTGATGTGTATTTTCGAAAAACAAATTCCAAACACACAAATCTAACCGGCAAGTGCACCGGGTCGCATCAAGTAATAAAAACTCACGGGAGTGAGGTCGATCCCACAGGGATTGAAGGATTGAGCAATTTTAGTTTAGTGGTTGATTTAGTCAAGCGAATCAAGTATTGGTTGGGTGATTTGTGATTGCAGAAACTAAATTGCTTGAAATGTAAAGGGAGAAGGGTAGATTGCAGGAAATTAAAGAGCAAAGAAAGTAAATAAGCTGAATCTTAAAGAACAAGTAATGTAAATTGCAGAAACTTAGATTGCAAAGAATGTAAATTGCAGAATCTTAAAGTGCAAGAAATGTAAATAGCTCGAATTATAAAGGGAATTGGGAAGTGGATTTGCAGAAATTAAACAAGGAAAAGTAAATTGCATTAATCAGACAAGTAGAAGGTGACTTGAATTGAACCGGATCTCTAACGGAAATGTAAATGAACTTGAAAAGCTTTAAACAGAGAATTTAAAATGCAAACTCCAGATCTCAGGACCCAAGAGACTAGATAACCGAGTCTAGATCTCAATGCCTTCCTAGATCCAAATGTAGAATTCAATTGCAAGAAATTAAGGATCAAAACAGAAGAAAGCTTGAATGTAAATCTCAATTCTCCAATGATGCAGTAAAAGAAATAGAACGAGATCTCAAGGTGAGATTGAGACAGAATTTCCCCAATTCTCAACACCCAAGACTCAAGACAAGTGTAATTGAAATTGAAAACAAGAAAACTAAGAGGAAGAGAATTCAATTCTCCTTCCCCGAACTCAGAAACTCAAATTAATTCCAAAACCAAAAGCTCTCAGCAAAACTAAAACAGAAAGTTCTAAAAGGAAAAAAAACTCCCTGAAAACTTAAATCCTAAGCTATTTATACACTTTCTTCAAATGGTCTTCAAGCCTTGAATTGGGCCTTTGTTCTTGATGGAATTGGATTGATAAAGGCCTTGGTTGATTGCTCTTGGAGTTGGAGAAAGATCCATTGTGAACCGGGTTGAAATCATAAAAGTTTGAGTAAAAGTTTGAGGCAAACTTTTACTCAAACTTTTTATACCAGATTGCTTAAGCTTGCTGCTACCAACGTTTGAGCCAAAGTTTGAGGTCAAACTTTTGCTCAAACGTTGGCCCCCTTGTAAATGTGTGTGGCGCCAACGTTTGCCAAAAAGCTTGAGGCAAACGTTGGCGTAAACTTTTCTCCTCCAGGGTGTGCAAGTGTGGTGCCAACGTTTGAGCAAAAGTTTGACCTCAAACGTTGGCGCAAGCTTTTTCCTCCAGGTTATTGATTTTGTGATGCCAACGTTTGCCAAAAAGTTTGAGGCAAACGTTGGCTCAAGCTTTTCTCCCAAAAGTTTGAGCTAAAGTTTGAGGCAAACTTTTGCTCAAGCTTTTTTCTCTGGAGTGTTTTCAATTCTTCCAAAAGTTTGAGCTAAAGTTTGAGGCAAACTTTGGCTCAAGCTTTTTGTTCTCTCTTGCTCCTAGCCATTCCTTCCTTCTTCAACCTTCTTCAAAACTCTTTTTACCTAGCATCAATCAACCAAACACATCAAAGCTTTGCTTAAAATCATGAGTTTGTTATTCTTTCATAATATATGACAATTATAGCATAAAATCTCATGAAATTGCATTAATTCATACATGGTTGATTGAATCAAAGGAAACATGGAAATCTACCCAATTGGCTTGCTTATGGCTCAAGAAAGTGCATAAATCAATCGAAAACAAAAGAAAACGGCTAGTAAAACTAGGCTAAGATGACTTGTCATCAAGCGTGACACTCCCAGGAGAGCGCTATGCTTGCTCAAGAGCTCCACATAGAGAGTGTTGAAGTGCTGAGGACTGGCGCTCTCTAGCAAGCTTGCTGGTGAGCGCCAGTGGCGAGCATGGCCTTCTTAAGGTTAGTGATGTTGTGCTTGAGGCATGGAACCACGCTTTTGTATGAGCTAGAAAGAGAGCATCGAGGCAAGGTAGTGGCCATTGTGACAAGGTTGTGACATGTTTGATGAATGCTAGCACTTTCCAGTGAGCTTAATGGAGATCGCCAGTAGAGGGCGTAGAGTGAGCATTGAGGTGTTGAGTTGTTGGCACTCTCTGGTGAGCTTGATTGCAAGCGTGAGAGGAGAGCATGGTCTTGCTTGAGGGTTGGTGGAAGTGGCGCTCTCCAGCAAGCTTGTAGGAGAGCGTGGGGTGTGAGCGTGGTGACGAGGGTAGATAGTGTCAAGGGTGGTGTCAAGGTTGGTATATGGTTTCAAGGCCTGAAGGGAAGTGGCGCTCTTCAGCAAGCTTGCTGGAGAGCGTGAGGGGCGAGTGTGACAAGGTTAGTGTGTCTTGAGGGTCTTGACAAGGTTGCATGGTGTGGCACTGATGAGTCTATATTTGATGGTATATTTTGACTCAATTTGGATGGATTCTAGCACATGAACTCACACTTAAGCACCAAAATAGCATACTTTTGTGTTTGATCCCTAATTTGGGCTTAAATGTGAAAACATGCAATTTTGTGCTTGAAATGAGCAATTTAATTCCACTTTTATTCCATTCGATGCCATGACATGTTTGCTGAGTGTTTTTAGGCCTTAGAGGCAAGAATGGATAGCCAAAAGTGGAAGAAAGCATGTACAAGGGAGAAAACATGAAGAAAACAAGGAAAAGCACACACAGCGAAGTGTGCGTGCGCACAAGTGAGAATTTCCATGTGTGCGTACGCACAGGTCAACTTTCAGCCGAGTGTGCGGACGCACACGTCTGTGCATCCGCACAAGTCCCTCCACGTGATTTTGTTAATGAAACGCGTGCTGTGCATTTTCTGAGGGCTTTTGGCCCAAATTTTGAAGGCTTGGAGCTGAATTTGGAGTGCTATATAAGGGGAATTCAACACATATCAAGGGGGACTCACTTAGATAGTTTTAGAACGTAATTAGGAGTAGGAGTAGGAGTAGGAGTAGTGTAGCATTGCTCTCTTAGGGTTTCATTTTCCATTTTCATGTAGCATTTTATAGCAAGGTTAATTTTAGATTTTTGATCATCTTTAATTGTAAGTACCCTTTAATTTCTCTTTAACTACATTGTCTTTACTTTCATTTTCTTTGGTTCAAGCACTTTGTTTATAATCACAATTTTGAGTTCTTGAAGTTTTGATTAATGAATTTGATGTTTCATGCTTCTTTATGTTTGGTTGGATGTTTATTGTTGGTATTATTGATAGTTGGTTATAGTTTGTTATTTTTCCTTGCAATTTTTTATGTTTTACTTTTATGCACACAAGATGTTTGTGAAAATGCCAACTCTAGAATTTGAGTAGATTTTCCCACCTTGGCTTGTGGTTTGAGTTCCTAGGGTACTAGAGTCATAATTTCCGACATTTAGTGGTAATTCTTGGGTAGTTAGTTGACTCTTATTTCCATTGACGCTAGCTTTTTATCAACTAGTTTGGTAAGTTAGCTAGGACTTATGGATTAAGGTCAATTATGCTTACTTGACTTACTCCTTGATGGTTGGGATTGACTAGGCGAGATTGACTCATCATAATTACCATAATTGTGGTTATGGCGATGATAGGATTCCTTGGATCCTCATTCCCAAGTCAAGGCTCTTTATTGCATTTCTAACATTTTCACTAGTTTTGATCCTGTTTCCCCTTTACTTACATTAGTTCACAATTTTGCTCATTTCTTCGTTCTTCGATTTCTTAGTTTCTTTAATCTTTCATTATTTAATTCAAAACCCTTTTCCTCACAACCAAAAGAGAAACACTTCCATTTGCGTCCTACGGAGAACGACCCAAGGTTGAAGTACTCTTGATCTCGGTTAATTATTGATTTGAAAACTAAACTTTGATGTTGAGAGTTAGTTGTCGATTTAGCTATACTTGCAACGAAGTGATCTTATTTTGAGAAATTCTAGATCGACACTAATTCTCTCATCAAGTTTTTGGCACCGTTGCCGGGGATGCAATTGAGTGCTATCTTTTGGTTGTTGTAAATATCTTACTCTTTGGTTATTTGGTTGTTTTTTTTAATATTTGGGTGTTTAGTTTTCTTGTTTGATAATGTCTTTTGCTTTTATTTCTTACTTTCTTTATGAGATATCACCCTTGTTGCATGGAGCTTGGTTGTGAGTATTTTGTAGGGTATGATGAATTCAAGTTAGGATGGCTTCATCGAGTGGTAGAATCAATTAAGGGAGGAACCAATTGCGTATGAGCAACACTCATGGCAAACACCTCCCTCATACTACAATGAGCCATACTCTCCCCTATATGAATATCAAACCCAAGGATATGAAGGATACCCCATACACAATCCTCAACCACTAAATTTTCAAGTACCACACCCTCCACCTCCATGGTGAGGTTGGTGCTAAAGCTCTCTATCAAGCTTGCTGGAGAGCGCCAGTTTATGTGTTCTGGACACTTGCTGATGAACTTGAATAGTGAGCGTGGAGTTGGAATCTTGCTTCTCTAGGGCTCCATATCTCTGCCACAGCTTCCCCTGTCACAAACCAAAGAAGGTGCATCAAAGTTTAAAGTTCGTAGTCCCATGCAAACACTTCTTTTAATGCCATGAAGTTCATTTGATTAACTTTACTACTTCATGCATTATGTGCTCTCATATTCTCATGAATTCTCTACACTTATGATGCATGAATGCATGCAAAGATATTAAATGTAAATGCTTGCTTATTACCTAAGAAATGCATAAAACTAAGTTCTAAACTAACTAAAATGGCTTGTAAAACTAGCCAAGATGCCCCGGCATCAAATTTCCAAAGGACGATTCACCAATATGTCGTCAATATTTTCAGAATATGGTTCAAAGTGTTTCTTCTTGATTCTTGTCTTGTAAGGCTTCCATGATCCTTGAACACCAGTCATCACTCATAGCTTTGAGGATTTTGGAAGAATGAACTTTGACTACAAACACATTGATTTCATCATATCATACAAATAAAAAGATTATAAACATATGGCATAAACATAAAGATAAATTGAGCTCACATTAATATACTTCCATATGTGCTTTTTGATTTTCTTAGGCACAGCTTTCCAATTAGTGTGCTAATAAACCACAATTTTATGGTTTATCTTATATTGAAATGAGTAGATTTTATCAACTTATCTCACATTTATTCACTGAATTGGCATGATTTTGTGAATTCCTCTTAAATTGTGTTTAAGAGTAAAAACATGTTTTTTGGCTCTTAAATTGCTAAATTTAATTTACTTTAATTCCATTCGATGTTGGTGCACGAAATTGACTCCGCACGTTTTGCACAGATAGACCGGCAAGTATACCGGGTCATCCAAGTAATACCTCAGGTGAATGAGGGTCGATCCCATGGATATTGTTGGTTTGAGCAAGCAGTGGATACCTTGCAGATCTTAGTCAGGCGGATAGAAAAGATAGTTGTCACGAGAAAACGCATAAAACAGGATAAATAAATAAAACGTTACTAGATAGGTGTGAAATCTATGTTAGGAGAATGGTTGAGGCTTCGGAGATGCTTTTTTCTTCTGGATCAACTTTTCTCACCATCTACTCCAACTTTTGATTGATTCATTCCATGGCAGGCTGTATATGATTAATGCTGGGTCAGCGGTTATTATTCTCCTCTGTTTCAGATCAAACGCCGGGTTAGCAATCATCCAATCTGAACAGGGGGTGAAGCTCTAGCAGTCTGTTCCCTTGGTGGTTCTACTCAAAATGCCATAGACAAGGTCGGATCTTTCGGATCAGAAAATGCTGCTCCCTTGGTTCTAGCCTATACCATAAAGGCCCTAATCGCTGCGCACCTCGGCTGCACTAATGTCTCGAGAAGTACCCAATGAAGCCGTGGATTAGCCGTCTAAGAGATGTATAATCAAGCTGGTGGTTCAGCACTATCCCGTCAAGGAGTCTCAAGAACCCATGTGGAGTTGGGATGACGGTCAAGTTACACTCCCAATCCATTAGGATGAAGAACGAAGATACATCTTAGAATAGAATCAAGCATAGATTGAAGTAAAATAGTGATATTATTAATTCATGAGAATCAGCAGAGCTCTTAACCTTAACCCTAGGAGGTTAGTGACTTATACTGTACATAGGAAACAATGTAATTTGAAAATATGGCTAAAAAGTCTTGAACAAGGGTGATCCTTGTTCTATATATACTAATATAATAACTAAGGATTACAAAAAATAAGATAAACTGGTCTTGTAAATCCACTTCTGGGGCCCACTTGGTAAGTGTTTGAGCTGAGCTTGAGTGTCTCCACGTGCTAGGACTCCTTAGGGGCATTGAACACTGGCTTGGGACTCCCTTTGGGGCGTTGGGATGCCAGCTACGCCCCTTTGGGTGTTGGATGCCAGGAATAGGGATGGTGGCTGGTGTTGAACGCCAGTTTTGGGCTTTCATTTCCAAATCAAGATATGAACTATTACATATTTCCAGAAAGCCCTAGATGTTAGCTTTCCACAGCCATTGAGAGCACACCATTTGAACTTCTGTAGCTCCAGAAAAGCTCCTTCGAGTGCACAGAGGTTAGATCCTGACAGCATCTGTAGTCCTTTCTCTGTCTCTGAATTAGACTTTTCCTCAAGCTCCTTAATTTCAGCCAGAAAATACCTGAAATCACCATAAAACACAAAAACTCAAAGTAGAATCCAAAAATATGAATTTTGCACTAAAACCTAAGAAAATATAATAAAACTTAAACAAAACATAACAAAAACTATATAAAAATGATGCCAAAAAGCGTATAAAATATCCGCTCATCAGAACACCAAACTTAAACTTTTACTTGTCTCCAAGCAACCAAAAACAAAATAGAATTAAAAAGAAGAGAATGATACAATAAATTTCAGAATTTTCAATGAAGCTCAGTTTCAATTAGATGAGCGGGACTCGTAGCTTTTTGCTTCTGAACAGTTTTGGCATCTCACTTTCCATTGAAACTCAGAATAATTGGCATCTTTAGGAACTTAGAATCCAGATGATACTATTGATTCTCCTAGTTCAGTTCTTTTTTATTCTTGAAGATAGCTTCCTTAGAGTCTTGGCCGTGACCCTAAGCGCTTTGTTTTCCAGTATTACCACTGGATACAAAAATGCCACAGACACTTAACTGGGTGAACCCCTTAGGATTGTGATTCAGCTTTGCCAGAATCCCTAGTCAGTGGTGTCTAGAGCTTTTAAGCACACTCTTTGCTTTGGATCACGACTTTAACTGCTCAATCTCACGCTTTTCACTTGACACCTTCACACCACAAGCATATAGTTAGGGAAGCAACTCATTTGAACTGTTTAGGATAAGATATTTCTTTTAGGCCCTCCTAACCATTGATGCTCAAAGTCTTGTATCCTTGCTCTTGCCTTTTGGTTTAAAGAGCTATTAGCTTTTTCTGTTTCTTTATTTTTCTGCTTGCTTTTTTTCGTTACTTTTCTTTTTTTTTCTTTTTGCTGATTTTTCTTGCTTCAAGAATCAATGCTTGGATTTTTCAGATTACCAATAATACTTCTCCTTTTTCATCATTCTTTCAAAAGCCAACATTCTTTAACTCCAACATCAAATATGCACTGTTCATTCATGCATTCAGAAAATAAAAGTAATGCTACCACATCAAATAATTGACTATTCAATATATAATTCAAAATTTATGTATCATTACTGCTTCTAAAAAAAATCAAAATTTTATTCAAGTTCAATGAGATGATAAGAGGAACATTTTATACCTAATTGGAAGATAAAAACTTAAATATTAATAATGCTTATGCAATTCTGAAATTAAAAGGCAAAAACTTAAATAGAAACTTAAATATTACTAGTGATCATGTAAATCTAAACATAAGAAACATGAATTAGAATAGCCATAGAAATAGGGAGGTGGAACTCAACCACCTTAATCATGGGAGGTGTTAGGCTCTTCAGGAGATAATTTTTGACGCTTTAGTTCTTCTATCTCACGTCTCTGCTTCTCTTGTTCCTTGACCAGTTTGCAAAGCATGCTAGTCTGGTCTTTTTGCTCCTCTCTTAATTGATCCAACGTGGTTTGCAATTGTGCAACAGATGCTTCTAGATGGGTCCAATATTCAATTGGAGGGATCTCTTGCATTTGAAGAGGCTCAGGTGTTTTCCTTTTGGGATGATCACCTGGTACTTGGGCGGTTTCCATCACTTGCTTGGTGATTGGGCTTTCTACTGGGTGATAAACCCCAATTTTGTGGTTTATCTTGTGTAGAATTTAGGGGGTTTTATCAACTTTTTTCACATTTATTCATATAAATTGCATGGTTTTGTGTTTCCTTCCTAATTTTACTTCATGGTTTAAAACATGCTTCTTTAACCCTAAAAATGCCAAATTTTAATCCTCTTCTATTACCATTCGATGTCGTAATGTGTTTGTTAAGTGGATTCAGGATCTATAGGACAAGAATGGCCTAGAAGATGGAAAGAAAGCATGCACAAGTGGAAGGGACATGAAGAATAAAGGTTTGGAAAATTGGTGGCGACGCGCATGCATGGCTGATGCGCACACGTGGCCGTGTGTAGCTGGGACTGGTGCGCATAAGCTGGCGCACTCACGAGGTGATGCAAAATCCCATCGACGCATACACATGACTGATGCGTACGTATGGCCGACGCGTACGCGTGGCCTGAGGAGTTCTTATGACGCGCACGCGTGTCTGCGCACGCGTGATGCCCAGCACGTGACTCATTAATGAAATCGTGAGTGGCAATTTTTGCAAGGTTCCAGGCCTAATCTGAGCTCAATTCTGCATGGATAAGACCAAAGGAACCAAGGGAGAAAGGGGGACCGACTCATTTGACACTATACACATAATTTGAGATAGTTTTTGGTTCTTATTTTCTAGAGAGAGAAACTCTTACTTCTCTCTAGGTTTTTAGTTTGTTTTGATTTTTCTTTGTTGAATTTCTGAATTGGGTCTTGTTAATTCTAGTTTCAATTACTTAATTTGAGTTCTCTAGTTATAATTTTGTTTAGATCTTGTGTTGAATTTGTGTTCTCTTGTCATTTCCCTTTTTTTTCGAATTTTATGAACTTTGTTGATTTGAATTTCTCTTAGTGCATTGATGTTTTCTATGATTGATAGTGTTATTTGAGGTGTTTTCTATTGATAATTGTTAGTGGGTACTTGTAATTTCTAATTAATTTTGCAATTTAAATATGTCTTTAGGTAGTGCATACCATGTGTTTGATGAAATGTTTCCTTTGATTATGGAGTAGTTTTCTATACTTTTGGCCTAAGCTAAGAGAATTGGGTTACCTTGAGTCATTGGGTCTAATTGAATTGCTGATTTGAGAACCTTTAGTGGTCAAATTGATACCCATTGACACTAATCTACTACTAAGCCAATTAGTAGGTAGATTAGGACTTATGAATTGAAATTGATTAAGCCATTTGACATACTTCACTTGTAGAAGTAGACATAATGGGTTTGGTTCCTCATAATTGTCAAGATATGGTTATTGGACAAGGATGGTGATTCCAATTTCTATGCCTAGCCAAGAGTACCTTCTTATAATTCATATTTGAAACCCAATAATCCCAATTGCTTGATTCTTGCTATAGTTAGTTTAGTTGTTCACTTAGTCTTAGAATAGAAGTAACTTTATATGTTATCTTGTTAGATTGCATTTGCTTACACCTTGCTTTAATTGCTCTTAATTAGTTTCTTGCACTTTAAGATTTCTATCATGTTAAGTTTTGTAGTTTAAATTCTTGTTTATGACTCCCAACCTCGGAATTCTAACCAATATTGATGCACATGTTTGCCCATTCTCTTGGGTACAACCAAAGGCCAATACTCTCGGTTACTTTTTATTGGGGTTGAACTAGTGACAACCATATCAAAATTTGATAAAAAGGATTATATGTTGGTCTAGAACTATACTATGACAATGACAATGATTCTCTATTGATGAAATTCTAGACCAATGATAGTTCTTCCATCAAACTTTTGGCGCTGTTGCCAGGGAATGGTTGCAATGTGTGCTTTGATATTGGTTACGTGAATATGTGAATATTGTAGATAGTTTACTTGCTTTCATTAGTTTGTTTTTAGTTTAGATTTCCTTTAATGCATGAGCTATGACTTCTAAGTTGAATGACTCGGTCTCAACCGAATCCTAGCTTAGCCGAGTTTGATCCCAAAATTGAAAGAACCATACTACATACTCGGCAAGCTAGACGTCGGTTGGATTACACGGCTAGTGCTTCGGCCTCTATTGTGGAACCCTGCGAAACACTAGACGGAATCGAGAGTGATCTAGAGTCCACATTCAACGAAGGGACTTCCTATTCCTCTGTTGGAACTACTGATATATCCTTGCATACTACAGGTGAAGGGACGATGCTCAAGGAAACAACCACAATCAAAGATGGAACTAAGGCAACTCATCTTCTCAATACCATAACAACCACCAATCTTCTTCCCAATACGATAACAATACCCACCAAGCCAACCAAAACCACCATAATCAACCATACCAACACTCACAACAAAACCAAAATAACCACCATAAATACCATGCACCTCACCAAAGACAACAAACTAATCAACCTTCTTGCTCTTCCACAAAGCAAAATGAACATGCTTTCCGTTCAATCTACCAAGAACAATATTGTCTTGCTTAATTCTGTATTTCCATTGTTTGATGTATGCATGCACTTATATGGTTGACGCCCTTGTTTTACTGAGCTCACATACCCATATGACCTTATCCTTTTAATTATCCTTTACAAATCAATGTTGAGCCTTTTAATCCCATTTGTTCTTTACTTTAACTCATCACTAACTCAAAGCAAAAAACAATATTGTCCTTAATTTGAATCCTTGGTTAGTTTAGACTAGTGAGAGTGCTCATGAATTAAGTGTGGGGAAATTGGGTTTGGAAACGTTTGGTTTGAGAATTTTTGTTGATTGGTAGAAGAAGAGCAAGCCTTAGAAAGCGAGGTTAGTAGAGAATTGAGAGAATCGAACCTTAAACACTTGAGTGATTAGAGTGTATACACTTCCAGTGAAGGTTCGATGCTCGATTCCTTGTTCCCAGCTTTCATGAGCTATCTTCTTTTGCAAGTTTACTTGTACTTTATTTTATGATTTGAATTAGTGAGATCCAGTTCATATTTGTTCTTGAAAGATTTATTTACTTTTAACCAAGTAGGTAAAGGCATTTTGCATTTAGTTGCATTTATATAGATAGGTTGCATTTCATAAATTTTACCATTCCTCTTCACTCTTTGTAGCTTCTCTTGAGGTTAGCATGAGGACATGCTAATGTTTAAGTGTGGGGAGATTTGATGCACCACTATTTCGTGGTACATTTTATGTTGAATTGAGTGGATTTTATCCATTATTCTCACACTTATGCATATAAATTACATGTTTTACACTTTCCTTCCCTTTGATTGAAAACATGCTTCTTTGGCCTTAAATTACTAACTTTTTAATCCTCTCTTATTACCATTTGATGCTGTGATATGTGTGTTCAGTGTTTTCAGGTTTTTCAGGGCAGAAATGACTTAGAGGATGGAAAGAAAGCATGCAAATGTGGAAGGAACACAAGAAATTAAAGTTTGGAGAAGCTGGCAGCAACGCGCACGCGTGGTCGACGCGTACGCATGACTAGCGACATGTACACGTGGATGACGCATACGCGTGACCAGGATTTTCTCAAGCGACGCGTACGCATGGATGACGTGTACACGTGACAATGCGTCACGTGCTGCAGATATCAGAAAATGCTGGGGACGATTTCTAGGCTGCTTTTGGCCCAGTTTCAAGCCCGAAAGTGAAGCTTAGAGGCTGTAGAGTGGAGCTGGATGGGAGGAAAATCAATCATTCACACTTCATACAATATTAGTTAGGTTTTAGATGTAGTTTTCTAGAGAGAGAGGCTCTCTCCTCTCTCTAGGTTTTAGGGTTTTAGGTTTAGTTCTTCTCACTTTCAGAATTTTACCTTGTTTTAATTTAATTTCTCTTCTACTTTTATTTGTTCTAGTACCTTGGTTATTTATTTCTCTTTTTGATTACTTTATGTTGCCAATTTAGATTATGAACTCTTGTGTCTCCTTTGATCTATATTAATGCAATTCTATGTTTCATGTTTATGGCTTCTTTATTTCATTGTTGGTTGTTGATTTGTTGCAATTGTTAGTCTTAGGTTTTATTATTTCTTATTAATTTTCTATATTTTTATATTATACCTTCTAAGTGTTTGATAAAATGCTTGGTTGGGTTTTAAATTAGATTTTTATGTTTTTAACTTGGATTGAATATTTAGAGACTCTTTAGTTATCAGAATTCTTTTGTTGATTGGTGATTGAGACTTGCTAGTTGGCTTAGATTTCACTAGATCTAGTCTTTGATTAGGACTTGTGAACTTAAGTTGATTTTTGCTCACTTGACTTTCCTTCATTGTTAGAGGTTGACTAAATGAGAGCAAAAAGGGCAATTACCATCACAAGTGACTATGATAATGGGATAGAAATTCCAATTATCAATCTTTGCTAGAACTTTTCTTAGTTGTTAATTATTTTCTTGTTGTTTATTTTTATTGTTCCTTATTTCAAAAAACCCAAAAATACACTTTTTCATAACCAATAATAACTACACTTCCCTGTAATTCCTTGAGAGACGACCCGAAGTTTAAGTACTTCGGTTTATTTTATTGGGTTTGCTTTAGTGACAAACAAATTAAATTTTGATTGAGGTTAAATTGTCGGTTTAGACTATACTTGCAGCGCAAATTTTTGTGAAAATCTTTACTGACAATTTTTCCTCCGTCTGTGGTACAATACTTGAAGAAGTTGAACCCAAGCCCATCAAGTTGGCAGAGGATGTTCCTAATGTAGAAGTTGGTGAAACAATGGAGATAGATGAAGATGAAAAGGAGGAAGAAGTTGCAAAGGAAGAAGAAGAACAATTGAGTGCCAAGGAACCGAAGAGGAAGAGCAACTTAGAAGAACAAATTCCTATACCTTTCTCTACAATAGCCAAGAAGGCCAAGAAGCATGAGGAGCTTGATCCCAACATAGTGCAAATCTTCAAGAACGTGGAGGTAACTATTCCACTCTTTGATGCCATACATCACGTCCCAAAATATGCTAAATTCCTTGAGGATGTGTGCACTCACAAAGAGAAGATTGGTGGGCTAGGGACGAATCTATTAGGTAACTCTATTTCTTCTATGATGGATGATTTTCCTGAAAAATATAGTGATCCTGGTCCTTGCTTGGTATCTTGTATGATTGGTGATATTCAACTTAAGGATTACATGTGCGACCTAGGGTCGTGTGTGAGCATATGCCCCTCTCGATTTATGAGAAGTTGAACCTTGCACTGTTGAGGCGATCCGGGGCTAGGTTTGTGCTTGCGGACAAGAGTATAATTTCAGTTGTGGGTATTGAGGAGAATGTGTTGGTAAGAATTTAGGACTTAATATTTCCGGTGGATTTTCACATCCTAGAGACACCTCCAATTGATTCGGATAGGCCATCCTCCATCTTACTTGGGAGGCCATTCTTGAAGGCATCCTGGTTTAAATTAGATGCATTTTCGGGAGATTACTCATTTAAAGGCAAAGGGAAGGTGGTGAAGTTCAAATTGGAGGAGATCATGAGGCAACCTCTAGAGATTCATTCAATTTTTAGTTGTGACATTGTTGAAGATGATGTAGTTGAAGAACACCTTGGGAGTGATGATGAGATAAGTGTCAATAGAGACTTGGCTATAAGAGGACTTAGCAAGAAAAATGTAACAACCCTAGTTTTTGAAAATCAAATAATTAGTTATTTGTGATTTATTATATTTGTTGATAATTTTATTTTAAGAAAATTATTTTACTAAAGGTAATTAAATAGAATTTCATGATAATTAGAGTTTAAATTAATTAGAATTTTTATATAATCTTTATTAGATATTTGCTATAATTGAAATTATAATTTTGGTAATTAAAAAATAAGAAAGAATTGTATAATTTAATTTAAGTAAATTCTATTATAAATAAATTATAATTTAATTTGAGTTCCTTATTTTTAGAAAATAATCTATCGAGCATGATTAAATTGATTTTATGAATACTTTGGGTTTAAGTCAATTAATATTTTTCTGCAATTTTTATTATAACTAGTTATTTTATATAAATTAAAATTAATGTTCCGGTGATAGAAAAATAATGAGAAGTTATGTCATTTAATTTGAATAATTAATATTGAATTTAAAACTATATTTTATAAAAATATGATTAATATGTTTATTTTATAATTTAAATTAAAAATAATTAGTTGAACTTAACAATATGTTGATAAATATTTTTAATAGAGTATATTTGATTTTAAAATTATTCTACCCTCCAATTTTATTAAAATATCTATTCATATCTGTCCTTTATTCTTTTGTAAATTTCCTAATTTCTAACCCTAATTTTCAAATTAAATCAGAAACCTTAATTTCCAAATTAGGAAACCTAACCCTAATTTTCTCCTTTTTTCAGAGACTGAAACACGCAGCCTTCACCCCCTTTCTCCTTAACATACTCAACGCACAACACACCCACACCAGCCACAGAGAGGAAGAGAGGGAGCTGTGCCACGTCGTTGTCCGGCTGGCCATCACCGGTGCCTCACCCCCGTATCTATGGAGACCAAATGCCATCGAGCTTCCTGCCGCCACCTTGGAGTCCGTCGTTAGGTCTGAGTCAAAGAAAGAGGGAGGCATAGAGTCAACGTCACGCAGAGAGGGATTTGTCGCTGTCGTTTCGTGCCGTCGTGTGCCGTCGCTGCTGTCCGAGTCGTCGCCATCGCCGTGGGTGAAGTCCGCCGTTGGCGCCAATTTAGGCCGCTGCTGTGGAACAGAGATGAGAGAGAGACGTTGAGAGGGAACCACGAGTTGTGAGCCACTGACCGAGAAGAAGCTTCATTCTCGTCGCCGTCACAGTTCAATCACCATGAAGCCTGAAGGGAAGCGCCACTGCTATTGCCCGACAGCAGCTTCCCCTTCCTTCCCAATTCCATTCTTGAAACTGTAACACTCTTGCTCATGCTCAGCTTCCTGAATCTATTTCTCTACTATATTTTGTTCTGAATACAATAGCATATGTTAATGTCTCTGTTTAGTATTGTCGTCCTTATCCGGAACCACTGATGTCACTGCTACAGAGGTGATTGGGATAGGCGCGATTGTCATTGTTGTTGCTGCCCCAGAAGAACTGAGGCAGCTGCTGCTGTTCCGGCCGCACTGGCTGCTGTAAACTGGAAAAAAGCAAGAAGGGGATTGTTGCGCTTAAATTCGATGGTTTCGACTAATTGAGGTAAGGAGTTTAATTTAAACAGTTTTAATTTAAGAATTCCCACAAAGTTTATTGGATAACTGCGAATAGGTATAATAGTTGTGAGTAATTGATTGATTATATGAATGCTGAATTGTGGCTGAGATTGTGATTGGAATGGTTGAGATTGTGATTTGAATTGTTGATTAGTGATATTGATTGATTATGTGGATTGGGAATTGTTTGATGACCAATTGTTGAGAATTTCTAAATTTTGATGATTTGATTGGATTGTTGTCTTTGAGCTGGTTATTGATGTAATGTGATGGCGATGAATTTGGTTGGTAGTTGATTTGGAATTGATTTTGAGATGTATTGAAGGGTTGGATTTTGAAATACTGACGACTGAAAATCGGATTTTTTGAAATTAACAAAAACTTTGAAAGAGAACCAGTATCTCAATAGTGTTTGAAACGATAAGAAATTAAGAGCTAAGTAAACTATAATAAGTATAGTTGTTAAGATTCAATTTTAAAGGTTTTGTATTAACTAGAGAATTAGTTATGATTTTTTAAAGTTGAATTATAAAATCTGATTTTCTGCATTATTTTTAAACGAAGTCAGAAATTTTAAAAAGCTATAACTAATTCTGTGATGATTAGAATTGTATGGGATCAAGTCTGAATTAAACTTGGGAATATGTGAAGCTGGACTGGGAAATTTGAGATCTTTTAGTTAAATATACAATTTATGGCAAAATTTTGAAGTTGAGTCGTTATATCTGTCCTGCAGCAGAAGAGTTTAAACAGGGCAGCAACTTATTTGTCTTGCTGCAACTCCTCCAAGATGAGTTTTGGAGCGAAACCATTTTTGTTTTAAAATTTGATTAACTTGGTTTATTTTTCTAAAATTTCAGAATTTCAGGAATTAAGGATTGGGAGTTGTGAATTTTTGAAAATTGGTGATCAAAGCTGGAAAGAATCAGTTTTCAGCCAAATATGCATCAACTTCCAATGCTTGTAACTCCTAAAATTGAACAGCGATTGAGTTGAAACTATAGCACAATTGTTGCTAGATAAGTTAGGAGTTTCTAAACCAAAATTTAGCTTACTTAAAGTTTTGTAGTAAAAGTTATGTATGTTAAAAGATACCAAGCTTCCTGATTTCTAAAACAGATTTTGACTTATTTTTACCTAACTTAAAAATTATGTAACTTCTTCATTAAAAATGTATTGACCTGGAACCAATTGAGAAAGAAACTTGGATAAGCTAAGTTTAACCATATTAATTTTGAAGGTGGTTGGATTTAATTTGGATTTTATATGGAATATTGAATATTACACACTGCTGCTGTTTTTCTGGTTTTTAAACACTATAGAGCAGTCACGGTTTTTCTTTTATTCCCGAGGCTAGATTGATCAGAAAATTATGATTTTTGAATATTTAGAAAGCTTAATCCGAGACGGTCATTTGGGCATAAAGTTTGTGTAATTCCAAATTCATTTGGTATTTTAAAAATAGAATTAAAATTAGACTGCCGAAATTATTTTTGGTAATAACATTGGCTATGGGACTCAAGAATGGATTTTTATACTATTATCAAATATTTTATAAAATATTTTTTTGATAATTCTAGAGAAAAGGTTGACGAGTTGTTGAGATTGAGGGAACCTGTAAAGGTGGCTAAATCCTATTTTTAGAGGAGATTATGTCCAAATTTTTATAAAAGTATAAGGACTTAGTCAAAACAAATATTTAAGACTTGTTTAATGATGATAACTTCAACAATTCTTTTGAGAAAATATAAGCAGTTTATGAAATTGTTGGCAAGGACGTGGGTTGTCCCGCTTGCGTATTTATGATTATAAAAGAGAATAAAAAGCAGAGGACCTGTTGAAAGGTCATTTGTTGCTTGAGGCAACCCAAGAGATGTTTATTTATTCATTTGTTGCATTAAGGCAACTTCAGAGATACATGTATGATCACATCTGCTGCATTAAGGTAGTCAGATAGATGGTGGTGCGACCACTGAGAATGCTTTCCTGCGGTACAGATCCATATTTCATTTCTGTAAGGCAGAGGGGTTATTTCCTGTGACAGAAGTACCGCAACCACCTGTTCCATTTCTGTAGTGGCAGAGGGGTTATTTCCCGTATACAGAAGGTGTGTCGGCATACATCCCTGCAGTGGCATAGGGGTTATTTCCTGTACACAGGGGTATAGCCAACAGGAAAGCCATATCCGGCTAGTAATGCTGGGTTACGTCGGGAGCGGGTAGAAACTGACAGATGAGCTCATTACCTGCACTAGGACTAGACATGCATCATCTTGTTTGCGCATTATTCTCTGTGATATTTCCTATGCTTTTATTTTGTTCCTTGTCTTGTTTGCTTGTGTTCCGCTTGTCCGTTTGTGTTCTACTTGTCTGTTTTTGAGTGGCGCTTAGGGTTAGGTATTATATGAAAAGTCATACTGGTTCAGCATAGACTTAATGAACCTATGTTTGGGACAGGCTAACTATTCATACCGAGATTGACATAAGTTAATATCCAATTCTCTTTCAACGTAATTTTCAAAGAGTTTTATATAATTAATGAAAATGAATATTATTGAATTAAATGATCTATTTGCATTTTTATTCTTTACTTTTACGGCATTCTCGACCTCTACTGAGAACTTATCGTTTGGTTCTCACCCCAAAATTTTCCACCCTTTCAGTGACACAGGTTTGAAGACACAATATGAAGTTGCAAGCGATTAGTAGGTTTTCTTTATGATTTTAATTGCTTTCATAGAGTCCCCTCGCTATTGTCCCTTGAGATTTTATTTTACATAGAGGGGTAGGTATGATACATTGTATTTGAGTTTCATTTGGTTTCTTTTGTATAAAAATATTATTAATAATATTTATGTGATTATTATTACTTGTAAATCTTTGATATATGACTTTAATGAATAAAAATAAAATTTTCTGGCATTTTCTTAAAACTGAAACGTGAACTCGATACAAAGGCTCGATAATTAAGTAGTTAATACTAGAAAAGGTTACGTAATATTCTTTCTAGTAGAAATACCCTGACTTAAGCAAGGTATTTTGCTAGACGGGACGTCATAGAAAAGGGAAAGGATCCACGACTTCTATATTCTCAAGGGAACAAGACACCCAATCATGGTTCGATTGACAAGTGGAAGCATCTCCCCTTGAAGAACATTCTTACCAAGGCTAACAAGAAGGACAAGATAGATGTTCTTGAGGATGTTCCAAAGAGGTGATTGCAAGCTCATGACCGTCCAACTTAAGGACGTTAAAGAAAAGTGCTAGGTGGGAGACACCCCACCATGGTATGATCCTCCTTGTACATAATTTCTTGCATGCAGTTTTAGACTCTTTGTTCGATTTTGTTGAATTTATTTAAGTGTGCTTGATTTTGTTTGATTTTGTTGAGCTTGTTAGAGTCTTCATGAGGATTTCATTGATCTTGGTTTGGTTAAATTGGTAATTTTGAAGAAAATGCTTAATTTTTGAGTTTTGCATGAAATTTTAAGTGTTTCTGAAGCATCTAGCTTAACTGAATGTCAAGATTGTGCTATAATTGTCTTCCCTCATGTTTTTGAAAAAAAAAAAGAGGCGTTCCACGCGTAAGCGTGGAGGACGCATACGCGTCGAATTCATTGCCACAACTCCTGGTACAAAAACCAGAGAGTTACGATGGTACTATGCAAATTTCGTGCCCGGAGCACAATGCAACCCACGAGTGCGCGTAGGTGACGCGTACACGTCACTGGTCTTTTTTGCAAACCCACGCGTGAGCGTGGACGATGCATGAGCGTGGACGACGCACACGCGTCGTGAGCTGATATTGAAATTCCTGGTACAAAAACCAAAGAGTTGTGCTGGAGTGGTGCTGGTTTTATGTGAAAAGCACATTTTGGCCCCACACGTACGCGTACCTGACGCGTACGCGTCCCCTCTATTTTTTACTACCCACGCGTAGGCATGGACGACGCTCACGCGTGATGCCCCATTTCCTGCTTCCGACGCATACGCGTGGGTGGAGCGCGTGCGTCGCATGTCTGACGCAGCTAACAGGGCACGCTGCCCTGTTCCCTCCTTTTTCCATTTCTTTCTTATACTCTTTCTTCCTTTCTTCTTCCTTCTCCTTACCACCTCTTCCCCGTCCACAACCACCGGTGACCACCACCTCCGACAGTCCCACATCTTCTCTCTCCTCTCTTCTCCTTTTCTCTTCTCCTTTTCTCACTTACACCCAACCTCACTTTCTCCGTCTTTCAAGGTCTTATTTCTCTTCTTCCTCTTTTGTTTCTTTTTAAATTTTTCCTTTACTATTGCATTTAATTACTCTACACTCTTTGTTCTTGGTTGCATTCTAACTTTGTTGTTTGTTTGTTCACTCTTGTTTCTTTTCTTTCCTTTTGTTTTCTTGTATGGGTGTTGAATCTTATTTATTTTTTGAATTGGTAGTTTATTTCATATCTCTTGGATTGTTTGTGCTGTGGTAGATAACATTCTATTTTGGGGAATATTTTCCTTGGACTCATCAAACTTGCTTGTTATTTACACTTTGTACACGAATTGTTTGTGAAAAAGAGCCAATGACATCTTTGTTCATGGTTGACCTTTTTCTTTCAACTTAGTACCTCTTTTTCATAACACTTGCGCTACATGAACATTGAGCATCATTTCCATGATTTTTCATCATCAATTGCTCATTGTTTATGGCTTGCTATTCTTGCAGCATCATGCAAGAATGAGTGGTTCAATGCTCTCTAACTCCACATTCTTCAATTTCTAGACATCATTGTCTTGGAGTTAATTGAGCCAACAGTTTTTTCTATGACTTCCACCATTCTTGCATGTGTTTGTCATTGTTGTTATTGATGCTTGAGTTTATTTTTCTCATGCTTTGTATTTGCATGCTTCTTTCACTCTTGCATCTCATGCTAGTGATGTACTTCCTTGATCATTTTGTCGTCTTACTTGCATGTAGTAGCTACCATGTTTTTAAGACACTTTACTCCTTTGTGGCATTAATCTTCACTTGCATTGTATTAATTTCGGTTTTTGTCTCTCTGAGCTTAATGTTTTTCTCTTTTTTTCCTTTTTAGGATGGCCACTGAAAAGGAAAGGAAAAGACCTCCAAAAAGTCATCTACAAGGGGAGCAACTCAAAGAACAACCGTCAAGGTGCAAAATTCCTCGAAGGCCAAACCACTTTCTAAGTAGTTGAAGAACTCTAGCCGCACTGATGAGGCAGAAAAGAAAGTTTCCGCAAGATTCAACAGCTCACCTACAGCAAAAACCAACAATCCGGAGTCCACTTCAGATTATCACAAAGAAGTAATCAAAAGGTGAACATGGAGACGTCCTTGTCTCACCATCCTATGGCCATTGCGAGTGGAACTCCCAGACCCACTCTGTTCATCATTAATAGCACGGAGGACCATGCAAATTTCTAAGTGTGTGGGGGTCGTTTACTGACTTCCGTAGGTAACAACCCTTCTTTTCAACACCCAAATCTTAATTTTCTTTTGTCAATTAGGATAATTTGCATTGCATGGATAGTTTTTGCATTTAAAAACTTTTTGCATGGTAGTTGTTTGTAAATATATCTAGAGTTATGCTTGTTAAGTGATTGGGTATGCATGAACTTGATGAATTACTTTTTCCATCCAATCACTTCTTGCTAGGACTACTTAGTTAGAGTGAAGATTTTCTCTCCAAGAGACTGTTTTAGGGCACCTTACCAATTTAAAAAAAATTATGTGAACTTGCTTGAAGGAATTAACTTTGGAACAGGTCTTTGAGCTAAGAACACACAAGCATGTGAGTTTTGAGCTTTACTGTGTGGTTACATCATATTACCACTTATTTTCGTTCTTGTGTGCATTATTCTCTTTCTATGATTGTAATCTTTGATTTTTTTTATTCTTTATGTCCATTATTTTGTGTATGAATGTATTTATATGATTGAGGCCGTTATTTTAATAGCTCAGTTACCCAAATAGCCTTACCTTTTGTCTACCGTTGTTAGCCAATTTTGAGCCTACGTTAAACCCCCTTTTGTTCTTCAATTTAGCACATCACTACCGTTAAGTGAAAAACGATAAATGTCCCCAAATTTGGTTCTTTGATTAGCTTAGGCTAGTGAGGGTGTGTCATTTAAGCGGGAGGGAAGATTCGGAACATTGGTAGAAGTAAAAGTGTGTTTTGTATTTTATTGAAATCATTGGGAATTGGGTACATACTCATGCATTGAATGTTTAAACCATATGCATTGGCACCGTTGTATATAATTCATCAAAAGAAAAAGAGAAAAATAAAAGAAAAAAATATATGTAGAAAAAGAAATAAAAAAATAAAAGAAAGAAAAATATATAGAAAAAGGAAGCAATAAAAAGGGGACAAAATGCCCCAAGGTGAACCCAATAATAACCAATGCATATGGGTTGTGAATTAAAAGAGAATGCATGAGTGTGTGAAAATTGAATAAATGGGTAGTTAAATTGTGTATTAGAATTGTATAGGTTGTTATCTGTGTTTGGTGAGAGATTAGGTTAATCAAAGGTGCAAATTTCAAGCTTACTTGGCCATATATGCATCTTGACCCTTACCCTAGTCCCATTACAACCTAAAGATAAGCCCTCACGATAAATGTATGCATGCACCAAATAACTGTTGGTTGTTAGATGAAAAATAAATCTTGGAAAGCATGATTAGAAGAGAATTGAGCGAATCAACCCCATACACTTGAGCGACCAGAACAGATACACTTCCGGTGAGGGTTCGATGCTCAACTCGTTGTTCCCTGCTTTCACAAGCTTTCCTCTTGCAAGTTGTTTACACTCCATTCTGATATTTGAATTGGTAGAGTTCATGAATCATCTTATCACCTTGGCCCTATGTATTCATATATGTTCTTGGGAGATTGATTTACTCTTAACCAAGTAGATAGTGATGACAAGTCATCTTAGCCTAGTTTCACTAGCCTTTTTCTTTGATTTTATTAGGATTTATGCACTTTCTTGCATTCTAAGTAAGTAATTTGGATTAAAAATGCATGACTTCTTTGAATCAAACAACCACCATTTAATTGATGCTAAATCATAAGGTTTAAGCTAAATTTAATTGATTTTTAATGATTCGTAAACCTTGTGAATTTGGTGATACTTTGATTGGTTGTTTTGATTATTTGTAGGTGAAGAAAGAAGAAAATAAGAAAAGCGTGGCTTAAGAAGCGTGTCCAAGGAAAGAAAAAAAGCGTGGCAAAAATCAAAGAAGAGTGAAAGCTAAGTTAAGAAAGCAAACTGAGCTCCACAAGGAATAAAAGGAGAAGGCAAGGTACCAAGCTAAGTTCAAACAGTTAACTGAGCACTAAAGAAAGTAAGGAAATGGCATGAAGCTCAGTTCACTAAGTGAGCTTTATCGGGGACCTCTCCAAATTAATTCAAGATGAAATTCCAAGGGAGGAAGCCACCAAGTTTCGAACCAAGTACCAAGGGGAGGCAAGGAACGCTCCTTGCAAGAAAAAGAGAAGAAAATGGCCAAAATGCCTCCTCCATGGTTTCGAACCAAGGACCAAGGGGAGGCAAGGAAAATAACACAAGATGCATTGGCCAAGGTTTGAACCTGGGAACTCCTTGAAACATAAGGGAGGAGCACCACTCAGCTTGCAAGGAAAATCAAGAGGAAATATCTAAAATGCTTGGGCCAAGTTTCGAACCAGGGAGCTCTTGGAAACACAAGGGAGGAGCGCCCACTCTTCCAAAGGAAATTAGCCTCCAATTGCTTCCACCAAGTGTTGAACCTGGGACCTTGAGGCCGAAAGCAAGGCGCCACCAAGGAAGCTCAGTTGGTTTTTCCAACTGAGCACTACCTCCCCCATTCTCCCCACACCATGACACGGACCAAAGGCACCAAGGAGCAATCATGACACGCATAAAGGAAGCACACCAAGCAAGCCTTGTGCGCTGATGAGTATTTTGGTGAAAAATAAATTTCTCCCAAAACACACGAATCTAACCGGCAAGTGCACCGGGTCGCATCAAGTAATAAAACTCACGGGAGTGAGGTCGATCCCACAGGGATTGATGGATCAAGCAATTTTAGTGGGTGATTAGTTTAGTCAAGCTGACATTTAGTGAATTGTGTGAAATGTAGCCAACAGAAAGTAAATTGCAATGAATCTTAAAGATGCAGAAAGTAAAATTGCAAGTAAGTTAAAGAACAAGAAAGTAAAATAGCTGAAACTTAAATTGCAAGAAAAGTAAATTGCATGAAAAGTAAAGGGGCTGGGGTGTTGGAAATTAAAAAGAGCAATAGATCACGCAACTGGAAATTTAAATTGCAGGAAGAATAAAGGAAATTGGATGCTGGGAATCAAAACAGAATTGAAATTTTGAAGTGCAGTGAATTAAAAGCAGCAAGAAAAACAAAGAGAAATCTCAGAGGGAGAATGAAACAGAACACCTTCAATTCTCCACCCAAGATTCAAAACAAAGAAAATTAAAGAGAGAGCTCTCAAATTCTGGTGCTCCCTAGTGGAGCCACCTCCCCACAAATATGAAAATGATGCCTTATATAGGCTTTACAAAATGGAAATGAAAATGAAATTAAAAAAAATTACAATTAAATGAAATTCCTATTTTATCTATTTCTTGTGCCTTTGAGTGATGATCATTTGGGCCCTTGCTCTTGATGGAATTGGGTTGATAAAGGCCTTGGTTGATTACTCTTGGAGTTTGAAGAGGAACTGAATTGAACCGGGTTGAGTTTGCAAAAGTTGGACCAAAAGTTGGAGCTAAAGTTAGGGGTCTAACTTTGGCTCCAACTTTTCATAGCAGCCCACAAAACTTGCTGGTATGAACGTTGGTGCCAACGTTAGGGGTCTAACTTTGACCCTAACGTTGGCCTCCCTTATGCACATTTATGGCGCCAACTTTGTCCTCTTGTCATGTTGCCAATTTTATGCCCAATATAGACTATCATATATGGTTGGAAAGCTCTGAATGTCAGCTTTCTAACCCACTTGGAATCACTTTAATTGGACATCTACAACTCAAGTTATGATCATTTGAAGAGGGCATGGTCGCTGGCTTTGGTGTGCAGCGTTTGAGGTAACGTTTGCCTCAAATGTTGGCGAAAACGCCAGTTCTGGAGGCTCAAACGTATTGTCCACCCCATACTATTATACATTGTTGGAAAGCCCTGGATGTCTACTTTCCAATGCCGTTGGGAGCACATTATATGGAGCTCTACAGCTCGAGTTATACTCCATTGAAGGTGCAGAGGTCAGTTGGCCTCACTGCAGGTTGCCACCATGTTCGTTTATGCACATTGCGGGGCAGTTTTCTCCCTCAATTTTAGTGTCCACCATGCAGTGCCATATATGCTTGGAAAGCTCTTGATTCCGACTTTCCAATGCTTCTTGAATCACCTCATTTGGAGCTTTGTAGCTCAAGTTATTCTTGTTGGAAGTATACCCCTTCAAGCTGTTGTGGTGTGTGGCGCCAACGTTAGCCTCAAAGTTAGGGGGCTAACGTTGGCGCAAACTTTTGCTCCTCCCCTTGTGAATTTCATGTGCCAAAGTTAGCCACCAAGTTAGGGGGCTAACGTTAGCGCAAACTTTTGGTGCCCAGGGAGGTTCTCTTCATGCCAACGTTAGCCTCAAAGTTAGGGGGCTAACGTTGGCGCAAACTTTTGGTGCCCAGGGGTGAATTTCATGTGCCAACGTTAGCCTCCAAGTTAGGGGTCTAACTTTGAGGCTAACTTTTCACCCAAAAGATTTTGCTTCCTGGTTCAACTTATTCCATTGTCCTCTCTTTACTCCTAGCCATTCCTTCTTGCTTCACCCTTTCTCCAAGCCTTCTTCACCTTTCATTAATCAACCAAACACATCAAAGCTATGCTCAAAATCATGAGATATTCATTCTTTCATAATATGTGACAATTTTAGCATAAAACCTCATGAAATAGCATGAATTCATACATGGTTGATTAAATCAAAGGAAGCATGAAAATCTACCCACTTGGCTTGCTTATGGCTCAAGAAAGTGCATAAAACCTATTGAAAACAAAGGAAAAAGGCATAGAAAAACATGACATGATGACATGTCATCACAACACCAAACTTAAACCTTGCTTGTCCCCAAGCAAGAAAAGAATCATGCAATAAAGATTGACAATCCAAGGTAAGAAGAATATCAACTCAATGTTCATGGTAAGCTAGTTTTCTAAGCATGCTACAATCACAAAAGAAATGTAAATGATTGATGCTTCCATCTAGCTCAATTTATGAAATCTTTCTTTTATATTTCTTCCTTGAAACAAGCTTTTGATTTTTTTATTTAGCTTCTCCTTTTGGGTGCTTTGCCCCATGAGTTGATAACAAAGCTACGACTTCTAAATGCTTTGTTTTCAATTATTACCACTTGATACATAAGCACCACAAGCATTTGATTAGAGGACTTCATTAAGCTCATTTTTCTTTTCTTTTCTTAACTCTCTAATCATTGATGCTCAGAGCCTTGAGCTTTGAGGGAGTGCTTTTGCACTTTGAGCCTAGCCTTGACTTCTAAGTGTTTTGTTTTCAAGCATTTGGCTTGATACATAAACACCACAAGCACTTAACAAATAAATTGCCATTGGTACTCAGAGCCTTCAGCTTTCTCACTCTTTCCCTTTTTCTTTTCTTGCTTTATTTTTGCATTTGCTTCTTCAAGGTTTTCATGATTTTCAAAAGATTTCACAAAATGTACTAGATGAAAACTTCAATTAAATAAAATCCAATGCAATTGAGCAACAATTAATCATACTAGCTTTCCAATATTTTTATGCACATGCTAAAATCTTCTTTAATGCCTTGTTTGTTTATGATCATGATACTTTACTGCTTTTGAATTCACAAAACTCAAGTTGGTAGTCATAATGGCATGGCAACATGTTATAAATCAATATTCAAGCTATGCTTTATTCATACACACATGTAAACAGAAAAGATAAAGACAATCATGCAGGTTATAGTGCTTGAAACAAATGAGAGGAAAAGGGACTTTACAACCTTGTAGTTCATCTTCTTTATTATTGTCCTTTTTCCTCTATTCTTCCTCCTTCCCTTGCCAAACTCAAAATACTTGCTCATCCTCAAGCAATAATTAGAACAATGGCTATGGGGCTAAGATGTATCATGAATGTCTTACATAATGAAATGTTAGTAGCACATGTGTTTTAAGCAAGCAAAATTAAAGATAATAATCAAGGCACAAGAGACAGAGACATTGTGATTGCAAGCTTAAGAAGGTGAGCATAATACTTTGCATAAAGAATAAGTGGCACACCAAACTTAATGTGACACTTTCGCTTGGAATCAATGCAAGTATCCAGTAAAGATTTGAAGCAAATTGTGTTGCATAGCAACACCAAACTTAGAATGCAATCCTATGTCAATTTATTTGAAGTAAAACTAAGCAAAAGAAACTGTTATATGTTAAGTACAATCACCAAATGAAGAATCTGTTATGAATAAGGATGTCTTGGTGATGTATTAACAAAAACAGTTAATGGAGGAAAGCATTAAAAACAAGTAAATAAATGAAACAAAGAGAAAACAAAAATTATCCAACTAAGAAGAAAAATAACACTGTAAAAGGCAATATGATTATGCAGACAAGTGATGTTGCTGGATTGATTTGCATAGAAAAATAGGTGGCACACCAAACTTAGAATCTTGGGGTGTCACTTTCATGTAAAATTGATGCAATCATCCATGAAGATGGAAAACAGTTTGTTGCAGGGCAACACCAAACTTAGAATGTAACCATATGCCAATTTATTGAAATTTAAACAAAGCAAGGAAAAGAAATGTACCTACTGTCTACCTGTTCTTTACTTTCTTCCTCTTCTTCCAATTTGTTAAGAGAAATGACTTCAAAGGAGGAGAAGATTCAGCTATTACCCCCTGTCTTGGTCTCTCCTCAGCAAGCTTTCTTTTGTACATGGCTTGATTGAGCTTGCTTGCTATTGGTCCAGGGGTTGGATTGCTTGTGGTTGACCTCTTCTTGAATGTTGTCCTTGGTAGTTTGGTCACAATCCTCTTCTTGGTGCTTTTGTTAATTGCCTTCACTTCTTTGAATCCATGTTTTGGTGGTTGTGTGATTGTTGGAGTTTTGTCTTCATCAAGAGTCTCTTGCATTGGTGGTTCCATGAACTCCTCCTTTATGTACTTCTCTGCATCACTTGAGTTTGGAATGACTTCTTCACTTTCTTGCACCTCCACTTCCTCTTTTACACCTAACATTTGTTTCAATCGCTCTATCATGGGGGAGGTTTGTCGATCTTCCCAACATTTCTTCATCTCCTCGTCATACCTTTCAATCATGGATTCAAATGTTGAGGCGTTTTGGTCCAGGGAGGTTTGTGAGAGTTGTGAGTCTTCATGTTCTCTTGTCATCTCAAGTGCAGTTTCAGGTTCAACCACCTCATTCTTCATTGAAAGTTCACTTGATGCAGTGGCCTCCTTATCTTGCTTTTCCACTTCCTCACCCACACATTTGTCTTCATCCTCACTGGTTGATGGTTCTAAGTTTCCCCTTGTTTGCTCTAAGGACCCATTTATCTGCTCGAGGATGGTTTCTTCCCAAGATGGGGATTTTGTGTAAAATTCCACTAGTTTTCTCTGTATTTCAATGCCTTCACGGTATTCCTCATCTGTTAATTTAATGCCTTCAAGGTATTCCTCATCTTTTAATTCAAGAGATGAAGGTCGAGAGTAATTTTGGTGAAGTGAATGTGTTGTGGTGAAGTTGTGTTGAGGGGTGTGGAATGAGTTGTGTGATCGATGGGATGACTGGTATGGATTTTGGAGGAAACTTTGTGTTGAGGCATAATCAAGTGATGAAGAACTTTCAAATGAGAAACTGGGACGTGAGGGTGGATGCTTTTCCATTCTTTGGCGATGCTTCCATCTTCCATGAGGATAATGATATGAATCATTTTGTGGTGGTGGTTGGTATCCCATATGATTTTCTTTCTCATCTTGTGGTTCTGAAGCATGGCTCCATGAATTGGAGAGCCCAGAATTTGAAGTTTCTTGGTGATATTCCCATCCATCATTAGAGATTGGTGATGGTGGGTGATATCCCATAGAATTTGTTTGATCATAAGATGAGTTGAACTCCATTTGAGTTTTGTAAAACACACAACCAAGAAAAATTGAAATTACTCATATCAGAGATGAGAATTTCTTAGTGAGGCAAAAACTCAAACACCTTGGTTTCACTTTGAAACAGAAAACAAAAATAAAGAAAATGCTTGATCTAGACTTCTCACCCACATAATCATTGTTGATCTAATCAATCCCCGGCAACGGCGCCAAAAACTTGATGAGTATTTTGGTGAAAAATAAATTTCTCCCAAAACACACGAATCTAACCGGCAAGTGCACCGGGTCGCATCAAGTAATAAAACTCACGGGAGTGAGGTCGATCCCACAGGGATTGATGGATCAAGCAATTTTAGTGGGTGATTAGTTTAGTCAAGCTGACATTTAGTGAATTGTGTGAAATGTAGCCAACAGAAAGTAAATTGCAATGAATCTTAAAGATGCAGAAAGTAAAATTGCAAGTAAGTTAAAGAACAAGAAAGTAAAATAGCTGAAACTTAAATTGCAAGAAAAGTAAATTGCATGAAAAGTAAAGGGGCTGGGGTGTTGGAAATTAAAAAGAGCAATAGATCACGCAACTGGAAATTTAAATTGCAGGAAGAATAAAGGAAATTGGATGCTGGGAATCAAAACAGAATTGAAATTTTGAAGTGCAGTGAATTAAAAGCAGCAAGAAAAACAAAGAGAAATCTCAGAGGGAGAATGAAACAGAACACCTTCAATTCTCCACCCAAGATTCAAAACAAAGAAAATTAAAGAGAGAGCTCTCAAATTCTGGTGCTCCCTAGTGGAGCCACCTCCCCACAAATATGAAAATGATGCCTTATATAGGCTTTACAAAATGGAAATGAAAATGAAATTAAAAAAAAATTACAATTAAATAAAATTCCTATTTTATCTATTTCTTGTGCCTTTGAGTGATGATCATTTGGGCCCTTGCTCTTGATGGAATTGGGTTGATAAAGGCCTTGGTTGATTGCTCTTGGAGTTTGAAGAGGAACCGAATTGAACCGGGTTGAGTTTGCAAAAGTTGGACCAAAAGTTGGAGCTAAAGTTAGGGGTCTAACTTTGGCTCCAACTTTTCATAGCAGCCCACAAAACTTGCTGGTATGAACGTTGGTGCCAACGTTAGGGGTCTAACTTTGACCCTAACGTTGGCCTCCCTTATGCACATTTATGGCGCCAACTTTGTCCTCTTGTCATGTAGCCAATTTTATGCCCAATATAGACTATCATATATGGTTGGAAAGCTCTGAATGTCAGCTTTCTAACCCACTTGGAATCACTTTAATTGGACATCTACAACTCAAGTTATGATCATTTGAAGAGGGCATGGTCGCTGGCTTTGGTGTGCAGCGTTTGAGGTAACGTTTGCCTCAAATGTTGGCGAAAACGCCAGTTCTGGAGGCTCAAACGTATTGTCCACCCCATACTATTATACATTGTTGGAAAGCCCTGGATGTCTACTTTCCAATGCCGTTGGGAGCACATTATTAGGAGCTCGACAGCTCGAGTTATACTCCGTTGAAGGTGCAGAGGTCAGTTGGCCTCACTGCAGGTTGCCACCATGTTCGTTTATGCACATTGCGGGACAGTTTTCTCCCTCAATTTTAGTGTCCACCATGCAGTGCCATATATGCTTGGAAAGCTCTTGATTCCTACTTTCCAATGCTTCTTGAATCACCTCATTTGGAGCTCTGTAGCTCAAGTTATTCTTGTTGGAAGTATACCCCTTCAAGCTGTTGTGGTGTGTGGCGCCAACGTTAGCCTCAAAGTTAGGGGGCTAACGTTGGCGCAAACTTTTGCTCCTCCCCTTGTGAATTTCATGTGCCAACGTTAGCCACCAAGTTAGGGGGCTAACGTTGGCGCAAACTTTTGGTGCCCAGGGAGGTTCTCTTCATGCCAACGTTAGCCTCAAAGTTAGGGGGCTAACGTTGGCGCAAACTTTTGGTGCCCAGGGGTGAATTTCATGTGCCAACGTTAGCCTCCAAGTTAGGGGTCTAACTTTGAGGCTAACTTTTCACCCAAAAGATTTTGCTTCCTGGTTCAACTTATTCCATTGTCCTCTCTTTACTCCTAGCCATTCCTTCTTGCTTCACTCTTTCTCCAAGCCTTCTTCACCTATCATTAATCAACCAAACACATCAAAGCTATGCTCAAAATCATGAGATATTCATTCTTTCATAATATGTGACAATTTTAGCATAAAACCTCATGAAATAGCATGAATTCATACATGGTTGATTAAATCAAAGGAAGCATGAAAATCTACCCACTTGGCTTGCTTATGGCTCAAGAAAGTGCATAAAACCTATTGAAAACAAAGGAAAAAGGCATAGAAAAACATGACATGATGACATGTCATCATGCGCACAAGGAGACACGGCCTAGAGCTCAGTTCAAAATTCCAACTGAGCTCTAGTGCAATTGACACGGCCAAGGCTGGGACGCACGCACAAAATTGGGCAAGCAAGGCATTGGAGTGCTCAGTTGGTTTTTCCAACTGAGCTTGCCCCTGGAAGTTGAAATATTGGGCTAAAAATTGAATTAAAACTCCAACTTAATTCATTTCTTCACCAAATCAAAAGCCCATCCAAATTCCAAAATCCAAGAATAGAAAGTGTATAAATAGGAGTTAGTTTAATGTAACTAGGAACCTTTTGACACCTCTAGATTTTACTTTGAATTTTTCCTTTTAATTGTCATTTTCATTTTTGAGCTTTTTACTTTTGAATTTAGATTTCAGAGAATTGGGAAGGAGAATTGATCTCTCTTCTTCTTGGTTCTTGCTTGAGCACTCTTTAATTTTCTTGCTTTGGATCATGGGTGGAGAATTGAAGAACTTCTGTTTCAATCTCACCTTGAGATCTTGTTTAATTTTCTGCATAATTGAACTCCAATTTCCATTTACTGCTTCATCTTCTACTCTCTCTGCAATTTACTTTTCTTTGTTTCTTTTGCAATTGTTCTTGTTGGATCAAGGAAGGATTTGAGATCTAGACTTGTTATCTAGTCTCTTCCACTCCTGAGATCTTCAACCTCTTTTACTTTGCTGCAAATTAAGCATTGCTTTCCTGTTTTTAAATTCTTCAAGGCATTTTACTCTTCTGTTTAAGATCTACTTCATTGCAATTCAATTTTCTCTTTTATGTTTAATGTAATTTACTTGTTCTTGTTTAATTTATGCAATCCCAACTCCCAATCCCTTTTACAATTCAAGCAATTTACGTTTCTTGCACTTTAAGCTTCAGCCATTTACATTACTTGCAATCTAAGTTTCTGCAATTTAATTTACTTGCACTTTAAGATTCAGCTCCTTTACTTTCCTGCTCTTTAAATTTATTGCAATTTCCCCTTCCCCTTTTACATTTCATGCAATTTAGTTTCTGCAAAGCACAAACCACTCAACCAATACTTGATTCGCTTGACTAAATCAACCACTAAACTAAAATTGCTCAATCCTTCAATCCCTGTGGGATCGACCTCACTCATGTGAGTTATTATTACTTGATGTGACCCGGTACACTTGCCGGTGAGTTTTGTGTTGGATCGTTTTCCACACATCAGATAGAAGCATTTGCATTAGTTGCATCCATGTAGCTAAATTGCATTTCATAAATCTCATTCTCCTATGTTCTTTGGTCTTTTAATTTTTAGCATGAGGACATGCCTGGTTTAAGTGTGGGAAGGTTTGATAAACCCCAATTTTGTGGTTTATCTTATGTAGAATTTGGGGAGTTTTATCAACATTTTTCACACTTATTCATATAAATTGCATGGTTTTGTGTTTCCTTCCTAATTTTACTTCATGGTTTAAAACATGCTTCTTTAACCCTAAAAATGCCAAATTTTAATCCTCTTCTATTACCATTCGATGCCGTGATGTGTTTGTTAAGTGGATTCAGGATCTATAGCGTAAGAATGGCCTAGAAGATGGAAAAAAAGCATGCACAAGTGCAAGGGACATGAAGAATAAAGCTTTGGAAAATTGGTGGCGACGCGCACGCGTGGCCCGAGGAATTCTTATGATGCGTACTCGAGGCCGACGCGCACGCATGACGCCGAGTACGTGACTCATTAATGAAATTGTGACTGGCAATTTTTGCAAGGTTCCAGGCTCAATCTGAGCTCAATTCTGTATGGAAAAGACCCATGGAACCAAAGGAGAAAGGGGGGACTGACTCATTTGACACAACACACATAATTTGAGCTAGTTTTTGGTTCTTGTTTTCTAGAGAGAGAAACTCTTACTTCTCTCTAGGTTTTTAGTTTGTTTTGATATTTCTTTGTTGAATTTCTGAATTGGGTCTTGTTAATTCTAGTTTCAATTACCTAATTTGAGTTCTCTAGTTATAATTTTGTTTAGATCTTGTGTTGAATTTGTGTTCTCTTGTCATTTCCCTTTTTCTTTACCATTTTATGAACTTTGTTGATTCGAATTTCTCTTAGTGAATTGATGTTTTCTATGATTGATAGTGTTATTTGAGTTGTTTTCTATTGATAATTGTTAGTGGGTACTTGTAATTTCCAATTAATTTTTCAATTTAAATATGTCTTTAGTTAGTGCATACTTTGTGTTTGATGAAATGTTTCCTTCTTATAATTCATATTTGAAACCCAAAAATCCCAATTGCTTGATTCTTGCTATAGTTAGTTTAGTTGTCCACTTAGTCTTAGAATAGAAGTAGCTTTATATGTTATCTTGTTAGATTGCATTTGCTTACACCTTGCTTTCATTGCTCTTATTTAGTTTCTTGCACTTTAAGATTTCTTGCATGTTAAGTTTAGTAGTTTAAATTCCTGTTTTTGACTCCTAATCCCCGAATTCTAACCAATATTGATGCACATCTTTGCCTATTCTCTTGAGGACGACTCGAGACCAACACTCTCGATTACTTTTTATTGGAGTTGAATTAGTGACAACCATATCAAAATTTGACCAAAAGAATTATATGTTGGTCTAGGACTATACTATGACAATGACAATGATTCTCTATTGATAAAATTCTAGACCAACGATAGTTCTTCCATCAAATTTTTGGCACCGTTGCCGGGTAATGGTTGCAATGTGTTCTTTGATGTTGGTTATGTGAATATGTGAATATTGTAGATAGTTTACTTACTTTCATTAGTTTGTTTTTAGTTTAAATTTCCTTTAATGTATGAGCTATGACTTCTAAGTTGAATGACTCAGTCTCAACCGAATCCTAGGTTAGCCGAGTTTGATACCGAAATTGAAAAAACCTTACTACATACTCAGCAAGTTAGACGTCGGTTGGATTACACGGCTAGTGCTTCGGCCTCTCTTGAGGAACCCTTCGAAACACTAGACGGAACCGAGAGTGATATAGAATCCACATTCAACGAAGGGACTTCCTATTCCTCTGTTGGCAGTACTGATATATCTTTGTATACTACAGGAGAAAACCGCATGGCGGAGCTACATAGGATTACCTTGCACGAGCATGGAGCACCAGATCTCATTCTTCAACCGTTGCAAGCTAGGTATCTGAATCTTGATCCTAATTTTGAGCTGAAGAATAGTCTGATTAACTTGCTTCCTAAGTATCATGGACTACCAAGCCAGACCCCATTAAGCACTTGAGAGAATTTCAAGTAGCTTGTTCTACGGCTCGAAGGCATGGTGCTGATGAGATTGCTATCATGGTTTTTGCTTTTCCCTTTTCTCTTGAGGGGCAAGCAAAAGAATGGTTCTACTCCCAACCTGATGAAGTGGTGATTGAATGGGACCTATTGAGAAGATAGTTCTTAGATAAGTTCTTTCCTTCGGAGAAGATCGACTACATCCGGAAGGAAATTTCTGGTATAATGCAAAGAGACCAAGATACTCTCTATGAATATTGGACTCAATTTAAGAGGTTGTTGGAATCTTGTCCACATTATGGGTGAGATACGCATTTTCTCATTAGCTATTTCACTGGAGGTCTTTGTGCATCGGATAAGAGATTGCTCACCGCCTCTAGTGGCGGTTTTCTTTCTAAGAACAAGAGGGCTGTGGAAGCATGGAATTTGATAAATGATGTCGCCGAAGCTACCCAACATGTGAGAGTGAGAAACAATCCTCCCAAGAGTGTGGTGGAAGCATGATAAACCATTATTTTATGATTTATATTGTGTTTAATTGAGTGGTTTTATCAAGTCTTTCACCCACTTATTCATATGATTTGCATGTATTCACAATTCCTTCCTAAAATTGTTCTATGATTGAAAACTTGCTTCCTAAAGATCTTTTAATTGAATATTTTTTATTCTCCTTTATACCATTCGATACCGTGATCTGTGTGTTAGGTGTTTCAGGCTTCATAGGGCAGGAATGGCCTAGAGAATGGAGAGGAAGCTTACGAAGATGGAAGGAACACAAGAAATTGAGGAGATGACCAGCGTGAAATAACGCGGGCGCATGGCTCACGCGACCACGCGAAATAGAAGAAATCGCAGTGACGCGCTCGCGTGCCTGACGTGAACGCGCGGATTGGAAGCTGCATGAGTGACGCTTATGCGTGGACGACACGCACGCGTGGCACGAAAAACGCTGAGTGACGCAAAAGCATGGACGATGCGGTCGCGTGGCATGCGCGATCTGCAGAATTTGCTAGGGGCGATTTTGGGCCATGTTTTGACCAGTTTTTGGCCCAGAAAAGCAGATTAGAGCCAGGGAACATGCAGAGACCAAGGGACGACATTCATTCCGCATAATTTTTAGTTTTAGATCTGACTTTACTCCTCCTCTAGGTTTTTTCTCTACACATTCATATTTCTTAGGATTTTGTTTTTATTGCTTTTTGGATTAGGATAATGAGAAGAGTTATTACCTCCGCCAAGACTTCATCAATTCTAGTCTGTTTTCCTTACTTGTCATTTACTCTTTCATATCCTTAATTTGTTCAGAATTACTATTGGATTATTTTTAGAATTTATTAATACGAGAAATATTTTTATTTTTAACTGGTCTTTTTGATTATTATTTATCATGTCTTCCTTTACTTCCCTTCCTTATTTTGTGAAGTTTACATTCATAATGAGCGAGTAGTTCTCTAACTTGATTGGGAGTTGATTGAGAGGAGAACCTTGAGTTGGAATGCTCAAGAGTAAAATTGTAATTGGGTTTATTGTTGGATAGCTCTCTAGTCACTGACACTAATCCTTCCCAAGGGAGAGGATTAGAACTTGTGAATAGAAGCAGACTTTCAACTTGCATGATTTTCCTCTACCTAGTAAAGAATAACTAAGTAGAACAACCTTCAATTATCAATTAATCTTGGGAGGACTCCAACAAGGATAGAACTTCCGATTAATCTACTCCCGGTCAAGATTTTTCTTTAAATTACATAAATTCTCTGATTTAATTTTCTGTTTATCAAACTCAAAACAATTTTGGAAAACATCTGATTAATAAAATAGCACATCTTTCTACAACTCGTTGGGAGACGACCTGGAATTCATACTCCTAGTATTTTAATTCTCATTTTGTGACAACCCTTCTAAATTGATAAGCGGATTTTTGTTGGTTAAGAACTGTACTTGCAACGTATCTCTTATATTAATGTCTTAATCCGCCAATTTCTGCCACGTCAATTTTTGGTGTCGTTGCTGGGGAGTTGCAATAGGGTGCTGAGTTATTGATTGGAATTTATTTACTTTTATTTTATTTTATTTTGCTACTATGAGCTGCATATTTCTTTCATTGAATAACGCGTTCACTTCCTGATCCAAGCTTGCCAGTATTGATCCTGAGATTGAAAGAACTATTTCACGTATAAGGTAAGCTCGGCGTCGGTTAGTTCTCTCTGAGGACGAATCTGAAACGTCACTTAAGGAGGAAACAAGCTCCACTTCTACTGACTCAGTTGATTTACGTGCAGGTGACATGGCAGCACCTAGGAAAGTTACTATCCAGGAAGCTGGAGCCCCTAATTTCACACTGCAGCCATATCAAGCACATCACCCAGCGGTGGCTGTAGATTGTGAACTAAAGACTGCACTACTCAACTTGATGCCTAAGTTTCATGGCTTACCAGCTCAAGAGCCTATCAAGCACCTTAGGAATTTCCAGGCAGCCTGTTCTACTGTCAGGCGTGATGGTGCAGATGAAAGCCTTCTCATTCTCTCTTGAGGGAAAGGCGAGAGAGTGGTACTACACTCAACCCGGGGCAACCGTTTCTAACTGGGATACGCTCAGAAGAGAATTTTTGAAAAATTCTTTCCAACTGAAGTTACTGATAAACTGAGGAAAGACATTTCCATGATTGTTCAGGACGAATCCGAGACTCTCTACGAATACTGGGAGCGCTTCAACAATCTTCTGGAAGCATGTCTCCACCATATGATTGACAAGATAGTGTTGCTCGGCTACGTCACACAAGGCATGAAGCCTCAAGATAAGACCACATTGGAAAGTGCTAGCAATGGGTCTATGAAAAAGTACAAGACCACTGATGAGGCATGGCAATTG